>NC_092105.1:15128670-15298670 GCF_045679555.1 Salvelinus alpinus | reverse complement strand
GTCCTGGAATATGTGTCTTGTATACCAGACACATCTACAAACATACCATTCAATAAGGAACTAACACAGAAACATCAACAGAAAGCTGGTAAACAAATGAGCTTAGAAAGCTCCATCAGTTCCACTGATGGTGAGTATGCAGGCCATGGAAGAACTGGGACATTTTCAGCTTCTAGGAATTGTGTACAGATCCTTGTGACTTGGGGCCGTGCATTATCATGCTGAAACATGAGGTGATTGTGACAGATGAATGGAACAACAATGGACCTCAAGATCTCGTCACGGTGTCTCTGTGCATTTAAATTGCCATCGATAAAATGCAGTTGTGTTCGTTGTCTGTAGTTGATGCCTTGCCCATACCATAACCCCACCGCCACCATGAGGTACTCTGTTCACAACATTGACATCAGCAAATTGCTCCCCAACACGATGCTGTACACTCTGTCTGCCATCTGCCCAGTATACTTGAAACTGGGATTCATCCGTGAAGAGCACACTTCTCCAGCATGCCAGTGGACATTGAAGGTGAGCATTTGCCCACTGAAGTTGGTTACAATGCCGAACTGCAGTCAGGTCAAGACCCCGTTGAGGATGACGAACACTCAGATGAGCTTCCCTTAAACGGTTTCTGACAGCCTGTGCAGAAATTCCTTGATTATGCAAACCCACAGTTTCATCAGCTGTCTGAGTGGCTCCTTTCAGACAATCCCGCAGATGAAGAAGCCGGATGTGGAGATCCTGGGCTGGCATGGTTACACATGGTCTGCGGTTGTGAGGCCGGTTGGACATACTGCCAAATTCTCAAAAATTACGTTGGAGGCAGCCAATAGAAGAGAAATGAACATTCAATTCTCTGGCAACAGCTCTGGTTGACTTTCCTGCAGTCAGCATGCCAATTGCATGCTCCCTCAAAACATCTGTGGCATTGTGTTGTGTGAAAAAACATTTTAGAGTGGCCTTTTATTGTCCCCAACACAAGGTGCACCTGTGTAATGATAATGTTGTTTAATCAGCTTCTTGATATGCCACACCTGTCAGGTGGATGGATTACCTTGGCAAAGTAAAAATGCTTACTAACAGGAATGTAAACAAATTTATGCACAAAATTTGAGACAAATAAGCTTTTTGTGCATATGGAACATTTCTGTGATCTTTTATTTAAGCTCCTGAAACATGGGACTAACACTTTACATGTTGTGTTTATATCTTTGTTCAGTATATACGTGCCTTCGGAAAGTATTCAGACCCCTTGACTTTTTCCACATTTTGTTTGTTACGTTACAGCCTTATTCTAAAATGAATTAAATGAAACATTTTCCTCAGCAATCTACACACAATACCCTACAATGACAAAGCAAAAACATGTTTTTAGAAATGTTTGCAAATTTATTAAAAATAAAAAACAGAAATAACTTATTTACATAAATATTCAGACCCTTTGAGCTCAGGTGCAACCTGTTTATATTGATCATCCTTGAGATGTTTCTACAACTTGATTCCACCTGTGGTAAATTCAATTGATTGTACATTATTATTATGAAAGGCACACATCTGTGTATATAAGGTCCCACAGTTGACAATGCATGTCAGAGCAAAAACCAAGCCATGAGGTCAAGGGAATTGTCCTTAGAGCTCCGAGACAGGATTGTGTCGAGGCACAGATCTGGGGAAGGGTACCAAAACATTTCTGCAGCATTGAAGGTCCCCAAGAACACAATGACCTCCATAATTCTTAAATGGAGGAAGTTTGGAACCACCAAGAGTCTTCCTAGACCTGGCCTACCGGCCAAACTGAGCAATCAGGGGAGAAGGGCCTTGGTCAGGGGGGTGACCAAGAACTCAATGGTCACTCTGACAGAGCTCCAGAGTTCCTCTGTGGAGATGGGAGAACCTTCCAGAAGGACAACCATCTCTGCAGCACCACCAAACAGGCCTTTATGTAGAATGTTCACACTGAAGCCACTCCTCAGTAAAAGGCACATGACAGCCCGCTTGGAGTTTGCCAAAAGGCACCTAAAGACTGTCAGACCATGAGAAACAAGATTATCTGGTCTGATGAAACCAAGATTGAACTTGTTGACCTGAATGCCAAGCGTTGCGCCTGGAGGAAACCTGGCACCATCCCTACAGTGAGGCATGGTGGTGGCAGCATCATGCTGTGGTAATGTTTTTCAGCGGCAGGGACTTGGAGACTAGTCAGGATCAAGGCAAAGATGAACGGAGCAAAGTACAGGGAGATCCTTGATGAAAACCTTCTTACAGAGCATCCAGGACCTCAGACTGGGGCGATTTTACATTTTTAAAAATAAATTTGCAAAATGTATAAAAACCAGTTTTTGCTTTGTCATTATGTCATTATTGTCATTGCTTTGTCAACATGTTTAACTTCGTAGCAGAAATGTGTGTAGATTGATGAGGGGAAAAAAAGATGTAATACATTTTAGAATAAGGCTGTAATGTAACAAAATGTGGAAAAAGCCAAGGGGTCTGAATACTTTCCAGAGGCACTGTATGATGATTTCCTATTTATGAACGGTAGGGTGAAGTTCCACCCAGGTTTCCTTTATCATTAATATTGAAGTTGGAACACTAAAAAAAAAAAATCGAAGGCTCTTTCTTGCCACTGTGTTCTTTTGTTCACGAGCCATGCTCGGCGCTGTGTAAATATCACACTGTAAACACAGCAGTTCAAACACATGACTTAGTGGTTTATCAGGACAATAAAGTCATTGGAGTTTTTGACCCTTGTTTCTGATCTATGACCTCAGGCATGGGTCAGACTTCTGTCTGTCTGTCTGTCTGACTCTTCCTCTCCATCTCTCTCTCCCCCTCTCTCTCCCCCTCTCTCCATGTGTGTGTGATTGTGTAGTTTCTAAAGAGCACATGTAATTATGTTCTGCAATGTCTAACTTCCATTTCCCCCTCTCTTTGTGTGGGTCCCTCTCTCTCTCTCTCTCTCTCTCTCTCTCTCTCTCTCTCTCTCTCTCTGTCTCTCTCTCTGTCTCTCTCTCTCTATGTCTCTATCTCTCTCTGTGTCTCTGTCTCTCTCTGTCTCTCTCTCGCTATGTCTCTGTCTCTCTCTCTCTCTGTCTCTCTCTCTGTCTCTCTCTCTGTCTCTCTCTCTCTATGTCTCTCTCTCTCTATGTCTCTGTCTCTCTCTATGTCTCTCTCTCTCTCTGTCTCTCTCTCGCTATGTCTCTGTCTCTCTCTCTCTCTGTCTCTCTCTCTGTCTCTCTCTCTCTATGTCTCTGTCTCTCTCTATGTCTCTGTCTCTCTCTCTGTCTCTCTCTCTCTCTATGTGTCTGTCTCTCTCTGTGTCTCTGTCTCTCTCTATGTCTCTCTCTGCAGGTGCTGTACAACATGTTTAACTTCGTAGCAGAAATGCCGATGGTGGAGCCGGTCGATGTATTTCTGGGCGTGGCTAGGTTCTTCGTGGTGGGCCTGGGGGGTATGGGCTTTGGTGTCATCTTTGGCTTCGTAGCCTCCTTCACCACACGTTTCACCTCTAACGTCAGGGAGATAGAACCCCTCTTTATCTTCATGTACAGTTACCTGGCCTACCTGGTAGCAGAGCTGTTCTCCATCTCCAGCATCATGGCGTGAGTGGACGAAGGAGCATGCACATTGGGCCTACACACACACACACACACACATGTATACATGCATGAAAACACACATGCATACACTAAAACACACACACAGCACTGATGACTCTGTGTTATGTCTGTCCACAGCATTGTGACCTGTGCCCTCACCATGAAGTACTATGTGGAGGAGAATGTCTCCCAGCGGTCCTGCACCACTATCCGCCATGTGGTCAAGATGTTGGGCACCATCTCAGAAACCCTCATCTTCTTCTTCCTGGGCGTGGTCACCATAACAACAGAACACGAGTGGAACTGGGGCTACATCATGTTCACGCTGCTGTTGGCCTTAGTGTGGAGAGGCCTGGGTACGAGGGGGAGAGGGTGTGTGTGTGTGTGTGTGTGTGTGTGTGTGTGTGTGTGTGTGTGTGTGTGTGTGTGTGTGTGTGTGTGTGTGTGTGTGTGTGTGTGTGTGTGTGTGTGTGTGTGTGTGTGTGTGTGTGTGTGTGTGTGTGTGTGTGTTGTGAGTTACCTTACAAAGATGAGCCAATCTGTGCAATGCCTTACTCAGGCTGATCAGTTTGAATATGGAGTGAAAGATCCTGATTCTCACCTGTAACCTTTCGCCCTTTACCTCCACTCCTCCCAGGTGTCCTGGTGCTGACCCAGATCATTAACCCTTTCCGCACCATCCCCTTCAACTTCAAGGACCAGTTTATTCTGGGTTATGGTGGCCTGCGAGGGGCAATCTCATTTGCCCTGGTCTTCACCCTGCCAGACAGCATCGGCCGCAAGAAACTCTTTGTCACCACCACCATCTGTATGATCATGTTCACAGTCTTCATCCAGGTAGGAGACAAGTCATCCAGAAGGCATCTAGACGCCTGGTTTAGTACCATCTACCTGATCAGAACCATTCATTTCCTGCTCAGGGAATCAGCATACGGCCCCTGATCGAGTTCATCAACGTCCGCAGAACCAACCGCAACCTGGAGACCATCAACGTAGAGATCCACTCCAGGGTAGGTCAATAAATAATGTTTGTTTGTTTTTCTTGTCATTGGCTTGTTGTTTTTTCTGTACAGTACACAGTTCAGGTCTGCAGTGTAATGCTATGTTTTGGCTCACTGTGTGTGTAGCCACCTGTAACCCCTCCCCTCTCATCCCTCAGCTCATAGAGCACACCATCGCTGGGGTAGAGGACCTCTGTGGCCAGTGGAGCCACTACTACTGGAAGGACAAGTAAGAGCTTCCTTTTCCTGTTTCATCACTTCCTGTCTTGTGACTTCCTGTCCATCTACTCCCAGGGTAGCATAGTTTAGGGCGGCAGGTCTGTTTCAAATACACGGGCCGACAAGGTGACAATAAAATATATACAGTACGAGTCACAAGTTTGGACACACACTTCTTTGGTTACCACATTATTCCAAATGTGTTATTTCATAGTTTTGATGTCTTCACTATTATTCTACAATGTAGAAAATAGTAAAAATAAAGAAAAACTCTTGAATGAGTAGGTGTGTCCAAACTTCTGACTGGTGCTGTGTGTTCTTCTTTTTATTATGTGGCTTCCTCGTCTCCTTTCATCCATCTGCTATGTCTACTTACTTAAAAGGGACTTCCTTAGGGGCATCATTTGCCTTCACCTAACCTGTGTTTAAAGAGCAGTAAAGATGAACTGGGGGAAGTGACTTCTGCTGCTTCATATTAATCAAATGTCACCGGGTGTATATTTTGTTTCCTTGTAACATTGCATTTGATAGCTCAGTCCCTACCTGTTTCCCTAGTGACCTGATGGTGAGATTAAAGTTTTTCTGTCGATCAACTTGCGTTCTAGATTTTCCTGTCTGCGGTTTTAGTTTTTTTGTTGCCATTGTTCTGGCTGTGAAAGCGTGGGTTGACATTTTATTAGAATTCATTGTCGTGTTCCTTTGAGCTGTAACATCTCTCATGAGTGGCTTCCTCTTTTCCCCCTATGCCCCGAAGAAATGTACAGTCCTTCCACTGTAACAATACACCTCCATCCCCTCTATGACCCATATCCTCACTACACCAGAACGGGTTTGTCTGGAGTCTTTTTTAAGTAATCTTAGGTCAACTCTGCTAGTCAGAACTTGTCCTCATCCCATGAAGCAAAGCACAGCCCCATTCCCTCTTTTCTTTTGTTTCCATGAACATAAGCCACTTAGCCTTTTGGAGGGCTTTGGGAGGAGCTTACATCTATCCAGGTTATATAACTCTGTGTGAACACCAAGGCATGAGTTTAATATTGCTTCCATGGGTATTATGAAATGCTTCTGTCTGTGAGTGTCTGTGATAATGTTTAGTATCTGCCCTCTTTGTCAGGTTTCTGAAGTTTAATAACTGTCTCTCCAACCCCTATGTCAGGTTTCTGAAGTTTAATAACCGTCTCTCCAACCCCTATGTCAGGTTTCTGAAGTTTAATAACCGTCTCTCCAACCCCTATGTCAGGTTTCTGAAGTTTAATAACTGTCTCTCCAACCCCTATGTCAGGTTTCTGAAGTTTAATAACCGTCTCTCCAACCCCTATGTCAGGTTTCTGAAGTTTAATAACTGTCTCTCCAACCCCTATGTCAGGTTTCTGAAGTTTAATAACTGTCTCTCCAACCCCTATGTCAGGTTTCTGAAGTTTAATAACTGTCTCTCCAACCCCTATGTCAGGTTTCTGAAGTTTAATAACCGTCTCTCCAACCCCTATGTCAGGTTTCTGAAGTTTAATAACCGTCTCTCCAACCCCTATGTCAGGTTTCTGAAGTTTAATAACCGTCTCTCCAACCCCTATGTCAGGTTTCTGAAGTTTAATAACCGTCTCTCCAACCCCTATGTCAGGTTTCTGAAGTTTAATAACCGTCTCTCCAACCCCTATGTCAGGTTTCTGAAGTTTAATAACCGTCTCTCCAACCCCTATGTCAGGTTTCTGAAGTTTAATAACCGTCTCTCCAACCCCTATGTCAGGTTTCTGAAGTTTAATAACCGTCTCTCCAACCCCTATGTCAGGTTTCTGAAGTTTAATAACCGTCTCTCCAACCCCTATGTCAGGTTTCTGAAGTTTAATAACCGTCTCTCCAACCCCTATGTCAGGTTTCTGAAGTTTAATAACCGTCTCTCCAACCCCTATGTCAGGTTTCTGAAGTTTAATAACCGTCTCTCCAACCCCTATGTCAGGTTTCTGAAGTTTAATAACCGTCTCTCCAACCCCTATGTCAGGTTTCTGAAGTTTAATAACCGTCTCTCCAACCCCTATGTCAGGTTTCTGAAGTTTAATAACCGTCTCTCCAACCCCTATGTCAGGTTTCTGAAGTTTAATAACCGTCTCTCCAACCCCTATGTCAGGTTTCTGAAGTTTAATAACCGTCTCTCCAACCCCTATGTCAGGTTTCTGAAGTTTAATAACCGTCTCTCCAACCCCTATGTCAGGTTTCTGAAGTTTAATAACCGTCTCTCCAACCCCTATGTCAGGTTTCTGAAGTTTAATAACTGTCTCTCCAACCCCTATGTCAGGTTTCTGAAGTTTAATAACCGTCTCTCCAACCCCTATGTCAGGTTTCTGAAGTTTAATAACCGGATCCTGCGTAAGATCCTGATCAGGGATAACCGGGCAGAGTCTAGCATTGTGGCTCTTTACAAGAAGCTGGAGCTGCAGAACGCAATGGAGATATTGGACACAGTGTCTGGCGACATCAACGCTGGTTCCTCCATTGTCCCTCTACAGTACGTTTATCCTCTCTCTCCCTCTAGCTCTTGCTCGCTCTCTCTCTCTCTTTTGCTCTCTCTCTCTTGCTCTCTATCTCGCTTGCTCTCCCTCTCTCTCTCTCTCGCTTGCTCTCTCTCTCGCTTGTTCTCCCTCTCTCTCTCTCGATTGCTCTCTCTCTCTCACTCTCTTGCTCTCTCTTTTGGTAATAGGTAATACCTAAGCATTCTGTAATTTCTTTCTTTTTTTAGGGGATAGATCCGCTTTAATTTTGCAGATAGATTGTGGCTTCCATCAGTTTAATTGTCTGCATCATTTCCAATTCCCCAAATATTTTTTGATGTAAATATTTATACGGTATATCAAATATATACAGGGCATTCGGAAAGTATTCAGACCCCTTGACTTTTTCCACATTTTGTTACGTTACAGCCTTATTCTAAAATGAATTAAATGACATTTTGAAATTGTTTTCCCCCCCCCATCAATCTACACACAACACCCCATAATGACAAAGCAAAAAACACTTTTGAGAAATGTTTGCACAAAAAATTACGAAATATCATATTTACATAAGATTTCAGACCCTTTACTCAGTAAAGGCCTCGAGTCTTTTTGGGTATGACACTACAAGCTTAGCACACCTGTATTTGGGGAGTTTCTCCCATTCTTCTCTGCAGATCCTCTCAACCTCTATCAGGTTGGATGTGGAGCGTTGTGCACAGAGATGTTCGATCGGGTTCAAGTCCGGGATCTGGCTGGGCCACTAAAGGACATTCAGAGACTTGTCCTGAAGCCACTCCTGCATTGTGTGGCTGTGTGCTTAGGGTCGTTGTCCTGTTGGAAGGTGAACCTTCGCCCCCAGTTGAGGTCCTGAGCGCTCTGGAGCAGGTTTTCATCAAGGATCACTCACAAAACATCCCCACAGCATGATGCTGGTCTGGAGGTTTCCTCCAGACGTGACGCTTGGCATTCAGGCCAACGAGTTCAATCTTGGTTTCATCAGACCAGAGAATCTTGCTTCTCATGGTCTGAGAGTCCTTTAGGTGCATTTTGGCAAACTTCTCCACCGATTGCTCAGTTTTGCTGTGTGTGAATACTTTCCAAATGCACTGCATATACATTTTATGGACACAGTATATTTTATATTAGTTATCTTGTTATTTTTAACACCACCCTTGTGCTCCCCTCAACCCCTCCCATTTATCTCTGAAAACCATCCAGTTTGTATTTCTATTTGCCATCTGTTTTTCAACTGTGCTGTGATGTTTCACAACAGTTCTGAACCTTTCTTGTCACATAGTTTCTACAGGTTGTAAATTAAAGATGAACATTTTTACTAAGAGTATTATTGTATTATTGATCGATTGACTATGGCTTTTCAAACCCCCCCAGCAGTGCTATTTCCACAGTTAGCTCCAGATAAATGTTCCAATTCTTCAGCCATTCCTGAACCTGCGACCAAAAATAAGCTACTTATGGACAGTACCAAAACAAGTGATCTAATGATTCTGTCTCTTCGCAGCAAAATCTGCAGAACTGGCATGGTTGTATTTGTGTATCGGTTCATAGACCATGTGCCATGGAATCTGTACATCAATAATCTCTTTTGGGAGATTATTATTTTGCCGTCTATATGTCACAGTTGTACATTTGTTGGTCCTTAAATGAAACTGGTATACTTTTTTATTTATCAGCAATTTCGGTCTTTAATGCAAGGCCAACAAACAAGTTCCTTACTTTCTCCCCCTTCGACTTGCCTCCTCCAATTTTGTGGTAATGCTGCAATTAGTTGGTTGTAATTTTGGGTAGAGCAGACACTTCCATATATTTTTGTTAGCTGCATGTGTGATATAACTCCACCATTCCTATTTCTGATATCATTTACAAAGATGATATTGTTTTTAAACATTCTGTTATTTCTGTGTTTGTTCCTCTAGCGAGGAGAAGAAGGGCTCTGGTAAACCCAAGAGGAAGTTTGTGGCTGCGGACCTGATGAACATGCATGACATTCTGTCCAAGAACATGTACAAGATCAGACAACGGGTGAGTCGATTCCTTAACAAGGTTTACCTTACGCAGAGCCCTGTTTGTTACATGAAAGTTTGTGCTTCCATACCTGTGAGTGCTGTTTTGCATAATGCCTGTGGTCGGCAGTACATTTCCATAAGTGACCTCAACTTTTGAAAACGAGCCACAGGGAGTGTGCTTGTGTTGGGATTCTCTCTGTGACCTTATCTTATTATCTGCCCACTCCTTCACAGCCCCCCCCCCACAACACAAACGCAAACACAAACACACCTGTTACTGTCACAGATCTCATTGTATCATTGGTTTCGACATTCATCATGTGATGTGTTGACTTTCTATTGGAACCGTTCGACTTCCACTCTCCTAAGCCCTAAAACAGGTCTGACAGCTCTTTGTTCCACCATGCGGCCATCATTTCATTTATTTTCTTTTTTCAATTTGACCTTTATTTAATAACTACGGAAGTCTGTTAAGAACAAATTCTTATTTTCAATGATGGCCTAGGAACAGTAGGTTAACTGCCTTGTTCAGAGACAGATCAACAGATGTTTTACCTTGTCAGCTCGGGGATTTGATCCAGAAACCTTTCGGTTACTAGTCCAATGCTCTTACCACTAGGCTCCCTGCTGGTTACTAGTCCAACGCTCTTACCACTAGGCTACCTGCTGGTTACTAGTCCAACGCTCTAACCACTAGGCTACCTGCTGGTTACTAGTCCAACGCTCTAACCACTAGGCTCCCTGCTGGTTACTAGTCCAACGCTCTTACCACTAGGCTACCTGCTGGTTACTAGTCCAACGCTCTAACCACTAGGCTACCTGCTGGTTACTAGTCCAACGCTCTAACCACTAGGCTACCTGCTGGTTACTAGTCCAACACTCTAACCACTAGGCTACCTGCTGGTTACTAGTCCAACGCTCTTACCACTAGGCTACCTGCTGGTTACTAGTCCAACGCTCTAACCACTAGGCTACCTGCTGGTTACTAGTCCAATGCTCTAACCACTAGGCTACCTGCTGGTTACTAGTCCAACACTCTAACCACTAGGCTACCTGCCGGTTACTAGTCCAACGCTCTTACCACTAGGCTACCTGCTGGTTACTAGTCCAACGCTCTTACCACTAGGCTACCTGCTGGTTACTAGTCCAACGCTCTTACCACTAGGCTACCTGCCGCCCCGGTTAGAGTGTCTGTTGATCACCAAACCCGTGTACTAGATCTACCCATTACACAAATAACCTAGGGATGCTTATACCTATCCAATCCTCTCAGATCTACAGAAGGGAAGTATATTGGATTAGGGGCATTGGGCGTCTCTCTGTAGTGATGAGTGTTTTCCAGGAGAGAGGGAGGTACGGCAGCTCGTTAGACACAAACAGAGCCAGGTATCGTTCAGATAAGCATCATGGTTCAGACAGGTCAGGGTGTGGCCAGCTACGTTTGGGTGACTGCCCAGAGCCACAGGCACAGAAAGAAGAGGGTATTGTGGTAAAACATAAAAGCTGGGGTGTGTAAAATCCACTCTCGTTGTGTAATCAGGAGTGTAGGCAAAAGCACTCTCTCTGTAAGGACTGCTGTGTCATTGTGTTATAAAGAGAATACAGCTGCAATTAGGTGTGTCGTTAGTGGGTTTGTCATTAGTGTGTGTGTCATTAGTGTGTGTGTGTCATTAATGTGTGTCATTAGTGTGTGTGTGTCATTAGTGTGTGTGTGTGTCATTAGTGTGTGTGTGTGTGTGTGTCATTAGTGTGTGTGTGTGTGTGTGTGTGTCATTAGTGTGTGTGTGTGTGTGTGTCATTAGTGTGTGTATCATTAGTGTGTGTGCCATTAGTGTGTGTGTGTGTGTGTGTGTGTGTGTGTGTGTGTGTGTGTGTGTGTGTGTGTGTGTGTGTGTGTGTGTGTGTGTGTGTGTGTGTGTGTGTGTGTGTCATTAGTGTGTGTGTGTGTGTGTCATTAGTGTGTGTGTGTGTGTGTGTCATTAGTGTGTGTGTGTGTGTCATTAGTGTGTGTGTGTGTGTGTGTGTGTGTGTGTGTGTGTGTGTGTGTGTGTGTGTGTGTGTGTGTGTGTGTGTGTGTGTGTCATTAGTGTGTGTGTCATTAGTGTGTGTGTGTGTCATTAGTGTGTGTGTGTGTCATTAGTATGTGTGTGTCATTAGTGTGTGTGTGTGTGTGTGTGTCATTAGTGATTGTGTGTGCGTCACTAGTCTGTGTGTGTGTGTGTCATTAGTTTGTGTGTGTGTGTGTGTGTGTGTGTGTGTGTGTGTGTGTGTGTGTGTGTGTGTGTGTGTGTGTGTGTGTGTGTGTGTGTGTGTCACTTGTGTGTGTGTGTGTGTGTCACTTGTGTGTGTGTGTCATTAGTGTGTGTGTATGTCATTAGTGATTGTGTGTGTGTGTGTGTGTCATTAGTGTGTGTGTGTGTGTCATTAGTGTGTGTGCCATTAGTGTTTGTGTGTCATTCGTGTGTGTGTGTCATTAGTGTGTGTGTGTTGCATTAGTGATTGTGTGTGTGTGTGTGTGTCATTAGTGTGTGTGTGTCATTAGTGTGTGTCATTAGTGTGTGTGCCGTTAGTGTTTGTGTGTCATTAGTGTGTGTGCCGTTAGTGTTTGTGTGTCATTAGTGTGTGTGTCATTAGTGTGTGTGTGTGTGTGTGTGTGTGTGTGTGTGTGTGTGTGTGTGTGTGTGTGTGTGTGTGTGTGTGTGTGTGTGTGTGTCATTAGTGTGTCATTAGTGTGTGTGTCATTAGTGTGTGAGTGTGTGTGTCATTAGTGTGTGTGTCATTAGTGTGTGTGTGTGTGTCATTAGTGTGTGTGTGTGTCATTAGTGTGTGTGTGTGTGTGTGTGTGTGTGTGTGTCATTAGTGTGTGTGCCATTAGTGTGTGTGTCATTAGTGTGTGTGTGTAGTTAGTGTGTATGTCATTAGTGTGTGTGTGTAGTTAGTGTGTGTGTCATTAGTGTGTGTGTGTCATTAATGCGTGTGCCATTAGTGTGTGTGTCATTAGTGTGTGTGTGTAGTTAGTGTGTGTGTCATTAGTGTGTGTGTGTGTAGTTAGTGTGTGTGTCATTAGTGTGTGTGTGTCATTAGTTTGTGTGTCATTAGTGTGTGTGCAGTTAGTGTGTGTGTGTCTGTGTCATTAGTGTGTTTGTCATTAGTGTGTACCATTAGTGTATGTGTCATTAGTGTGTTTGTCATTAGTGTGTGTGTCATTAGTGTGTGTGTCATTTGTGTGTGTGTCATTAATGTGTGTCATTAGTGTGTGTGTGTCATTAGTGTGTGTGTGTGTCATTAGTGTGTGTGTGTGTGTGTGTCATTAGTGTGTGTGTGTGTGTGTGTGTGTCATTAGTGTGTGTGTGTGTGTGTGTGTGTGTCATTAGTTTGTGTATCATTAGTGTGTGTGCCATTAGTGTGTGTGTCATTAGTGTGTGTGTGTGTGTGTGTGTGTGTGTGTGTGTGTGTGTGTGTGTGTGTGTGTGTGTGTGTGTGTGTGTGTGTGTGTGTGTGTGTGTGTCATTAGTGTGTGTGTGTGTCATTAGTGTGTGTGTGTGTGTGTGTCATTAGTGTGTGTGTGTGTCATTAGTGTGTGTGTGTGTGTGTGTGTGTGTGTGTGTGTGTGTGTGTGTGTGTGTGTGTGTGTGTGTGTGTGTGTGTGTGTGTGTGTGTCATTAGTGTGTGTGTGTGTCATTAGTGTGTGTGTGTGTGTCATTAGTATGTGTGTGTCATTAGTGTGTGTGTGTGTGTGTGTGTCATTAGTGATTGTGTGTGCGTCACTAGTCTGTGTGTGTGTGTGTCATTAGTTTGTGTGTGTGTGTGTGTGTGTGTGTGTGTGTGTGTGTGTGTGTGTGTGTGTGTGTGTGTGTGTCACTTGTGTGTGTGTGTCATTAGTGTGTGTGTATGTCATTAGTGATTGTGTGTGTGTGTGTGTGTCATTAGTGTGTGTGTGTGTGTGTGTCATTAGTGTGTGTGCCATTAGTGTTTGTGTGTCATTCGTGTGTGTGTGTCATTAGTGTGTGTGTGTTGCATTAGTGATTGTGTGTGTGTGTGTGTGTCATTAGTGTGTGTGTGTCATTAGTGTGTGTGCCGTTAGTGTTTGTGTGTCATTAGTGTGTGTGCCGTTAGTGTTTGTGTGTCATTAGTGTGTGTGTCATTAGTGTGTGTGTCATTAGTGTGTGTGTGTGTGTGTGTGTGTGTGTGTGTGTGTGTGTGTGTGTGTGTGTGTGTGTGTGTGTGTGTGTGTGTGTGTGTCATTAGTGTGTCATTAGTGTGTGTGTCATTAGTGTGTGAGTGTGTGTGTCATTAGTGTGTGTGTCATTAGTGTGTGTGTGTGTGTCATTAGTGTGTGTGTGTGTCATTAGTGTGTGTGTGTGTGTGTGTGTGTGTCATTAGTGTGTGTGCCATTAGTGTGTGTGTCATTAGTGTGTGTGTGTAGTTAGTGTGTGTGTGTAGTTAGTGTGTGTGTCATTAGTGTGTGTGTGTCATTAATGTGTGTGCCATTAGTGTGTGTGTCATTAGTGTGTGTGTGTAGTTAGTGTGTGTGTCATTAGTGTGTGTGTGTAGTTAGTGTGTGTGTCATTAGTGTGTGTGTGTGTCATTAGTTTGTGTGTCATTAGTGTGTGTGCAGTTAGTGTGTGTGTGTCTGTGTCATTAGTGTGTTTGTCATTAGTGTGTACCATTAGTGTATGTGTCATTAGTGTGTTTGTCATTAGTGTGTGTGTCATTAGTGTGTGTGTCATTTGTGTGTGTGTCATTAGTGTGTGTGTCATTAGTGTGTGTACCATTAGTCTGTGTGTCATTAGTGTGTTTGTCATTAGTGTGTGTGTCGTTAGTGTGTGTCATTAGTGTGTGTGTCGTTAGTGTGTTTGTCATTAGTGTGTGTACCATTAGTGTGTGTGTCATTTGTGTTTTTGTCATTAGTGTGTGTGTCGTTAGTGTGTGTGTCATTAGCGTGTGTGTAGTTAGTGTGTTTGTCATTAGTGTGTGTGTCATTAGGAGATTAAAGCAGGGTGGTACAGATAGAGCTACTGTATGTAGAAACCCCATGTTAGATTGGGCGTGTTTCCTTCAATATGTTGGCCTCTGCTGCATGATGGCGTTGTATCCGATTTTCTATGCAGTGTGTGTTTTATGTAATGTGTTGTGTGTTATAGTGCGTGTTATCAGACGGTGGGTGTGTCTTATGTATTGTATGTTTCTCTGTGTGTTTTTCCAGACCACGGCGTACACCACCAAGCACTCCCTGCCCAACGACAGCCGGACAAAAGAGATCCTGATCCGACGGCACACCAGCATCCGACGCAGCCTCCGACCCGGCAGCTTAAACGGACCGGTGCGGAACACACGGACTTACAGTACCAGTCAAAAGTTTGGACGCACCTACTCATTCAAGGCTTTTTCTTTATTTGTACTATTTTCTACATTGTAGAATAATAGTGAAGACATCACAACGATGTAATAACACAAATGGAATCACGTAGTAACCATAAAAGTGTTAAACAAATAAAAATATATTTGAGATTTGAGATTCTTCAAAATAGCCACCCTTTGCCTTGATGACAGCTTTGCACACTCTTGGCATTCTCTCAACCAGCTTCAGCTGGAATGCTTTTCCAACAGTCTTGAAGGAGTTCCCACATATTCTGAGCACTTTTTGGATGCTTTTCCTTCACTCTGCGGTCCAACTCATCCCAAACCATCTCAATTGGGTTGAAGTCAGGTGATTGTGGAGGCCAGGTCATCTGATGCATTACTCCATCACTCTCCTTCTTGGTCAAATAGCCCTTATACAGCCTGGAGGTGTGTTGGGTCATTGTCCTGTTCTTCTTCTTCTTATTGGTGTCCTTTAGTAGTGGTTTCTTTGCAGCAATTCGACCATGAAGGCCTGATTCACGCAGTCTCCTCTGAACAGTTGATGTTGAGATGTGTCTGTTACTTGATCTCTGTGCTGCAATTTCTGATGCTGGTAACTCGAATGAACATATCCTCTGCAGCAGAGGTAACTCTGGGTCTTTCTTTCCTGTGGCGCTCCTCATGAGAGACAGTTTCATCATATCACTTGATGGTTTTTGCGACTGAACTTGAAGAAACGTTCAAATTTCTTGAAATTCTCCGGGTTGACTGACCATGTCTTAAAGTAATGATGGACTGTCGTTTCTCTTTGCTTATTGTCAGGACCCGGTGCGAGAAACAGTCACTTAATAATTGGCAGAACCCAGAAGATGAGGCAGACACAGCAGTACTAGAGATGGTGGTTTAATGAAAAATGGATATCCTCCAAAATACAACAAAAAATCCACAAAGTGGTAAAAAACAGCAGGGAAAAACAAACCTCAAAAGACTACTCAAATACTAAACAAGAACAAAACCAGAGAACCTCTGGAAAATCCAACAAGAGAAAAGTCTATATAAAACAAGGCTTGGGCTGGGGCTGGGTGCTAACTTACAAACACTGAGCAAGGAACTAAGGAACACACAGGGTTTAAATACTAACAAGGGAATGACTTACAGGTGCAAACAATAATTGGAGCAAGAAAAACAAAAGGTACAAAAAAGGTGCAAGGGGGACATCTAGTGAACAAAACCTAAACAGTCCTGGCCAAAACCTGACACTTATTTGAGCTTTTCTTGCCATAATATGGAGTTGGTCTTTTACCAAATAGGGCCATCTTCTGTATACCACCCCTACCTTGTCACAACACAACTGATTGGCTCAAATGCATTAAGAATTATAGAAATTGCACAAATAAACTTTTAACTAGGCACATCTGTTAATTAAAATGCATTCCAGGTGACTACCTCATGAAGCTGGTTGAGAGAATGCCAAGCGTGTGCAAAGCTGTCATCAAGGCAAAGGGTGGCTACTTGAAGAATCTCAAATATAAAATATATTTTGATTTGTTTAACACTTTTTTCATACAACAGGATTCCATATGTGTTATTTCATAGTTTTGAAGTCTTCACTATTCTACAATGTAGAAAATAGTAAAAATAAAGAATAACCGTTGAATGAGTGGGTGTGTCCACATGTTTGACTGTTACTCTACATTAGGAACATATATTAACCTAAATCATTTACTAGTAATGTTAGAATAGATAGTAATCTAAATATTTTAGTAGTAATTTTAGAATAGATATTAATCTAAATATTTTAGTATTAATGTTAGAATAGATATTAATCTAAATATTTTAGTATTAATGTTAGAATAGATATTAATCAAAATATTTTAGTATTAATGTTAGAATAGATATTCATCTAAATATTTTAGTATTAATGTTAGAATAGATATTCATCTAAATATTTTAGTATTAATGTTAGTAATGCAGGTCTAGTCTGTGTACAGCATTTCATGATTTGATAAAAACAAAATGTTACAGGAAAACCCTTTGTTGTGATCAAAGTGTACAACCGCTTATCTCTCTCTTTATTCCCCGCTCACCTCCTCCCTTTTCTCTTTCTCTCAGAATGAGGCCAAATCCCAGAAGTACTTTTCTCTCCCTCCAGGGAAGAGTCTGGACTCAAAGTTCCCTCCTCAGAGACTGAGGCATACAGGTGATGCTCAAAATAAAGTGTGTGTGTGTCACTCTATAATCTCTACAATATTTAGGCTCTTTGCACTTCAATGCTTGTATCCTAAACTAAATTGACAATGTCTCTTTCTTTCACTCAGGTAATGATGATGATGAGACCATGTCGGAGGTGGATTACCCATTAGCCCGCTCCAGGTTTAACCAGCCCAGTCGCTCCTCATCCCGAGCAATGCTGCCCCTACGCAGGCTGAACACACTGACAGAGGTGCCCTCTAGCTCTGTAGTAGACCTGGTGGATGAGAGGAGTGGAGGAAGAGGTGCCTGGGGGCGTGGCATGTCCCGACTAAACTACTCCTCCAGTGACTCCCGGATACCCGTCCCTCGCCACGACCCCTCCAACGGCCCTGATAATGGCTCCTCAGGTGACCATGGCAGCGGTGACCACAGGCCAGAGGGGGAGCAGCAGCCCTTGTCCCCGACCCCAGCCTGGGCTGCAGAGCCTGGTGACCGTGACGACAGCGGAACGCAGAAACCCCTGCTCAGGCCACAGTGGAAGACTCGGAAACCCTAGAACCCCTGAGGACTAATCAGCTGTCAGGAAAGTAGCAGGAGGGCTGCTATAGGCTGTCTTGGGTTCTAATCTACAACGACTCCAGAATCTCAGAACTGTGAAGTGTCAAATACCACAAGATTAAAATGCCCTACAAGCCAAGGGGAATGGATAATTGGATTGTCTACAGTGATTCTCAACTGGGAGTTTTTTAATGGGTCAGTGTAAAAATCTTTTTTTTTAAATACCCTAGTCTGAACTTAAACAACTAAAACCAGGTAGAAAGTGTGTAGAATTGATAATGAACCTATATTTTTATTATAATTTAACCTCTGAACTATTTTTCTTTAAAACAGTGTTCCATATTGAGTTACTAGCAGATTTGGTTGCTTTTGAGATCTTAAACCAGTGAGCATAACATTCTTCATCAAGAATATGTGCAAAATGTAATTATTGACAATGAAAAAAGTGGGACTGTTGTTCCCTTGTCATATAATTTTCACATTTACTATCAATATAGTATTAAAAATAGTTTTCCAGATTGCATTTTTCCCCCCAAAATTTTTGTGATGCCAATATTGGATCGTGACTGAGACAACCTGGTTCAATTTGGGTCCCGAGGCAAAAGCAGTTAAGAACCACTGGTCTACAACCAACCACTCTCTGAAGAACAAAGACTCTTACAACACATCACTCTAAATAAGATATCAAGTAAAACAATTCAAAAAGACTCATCTTCACTATTAGACTCACAGAGATCCTATTAAATTAATAGAGATTCTATTTGTCATTCTACATTATGTTTATGTGTACACATGCTTGTACTATACCAGGAAGACATTTGATTTACTTTCACCCCTGGTTTTACCTGCAAGATTTCAATGACATTCTTTAGTAGATTTTAATACATTGGTATATCTCTATGCAAGTGAAGACACTTTCAGGAAAGACACTTCTTATCTTCTAGCTTTTCAGTTTTTTTGTTTCTCCTTGTGTCTGATATTCAGACCAGTAATATCTTAACAGGGTCTTCATGAACACTGCTCTGACTATCTGTGTTACTTTAGTTAAGTAATAAAATCTTGATGTATAATGTTGAAATGACACCTTATTTCTTGAGAAAATAGTAGTTCAAGTTGCTGTATCGCAGAGATGGATCAGTGTTTAAAGTCTGACGCTAAGCTCATGAAAAACTCTGAAAACACTACTGGTAAACCGGGAGCAACGAGTTGTGTGCATTCACGTGCTTTGAGCTCTTTAAGAAAGCTGATTGGCTAATGGCAAACAGGCTGCTACAACTATAAACGACAAGTACAGCTATTGCTTGTAATCAAGTTATAGTGTTAAAAAAATATATATAAATAGATTTGGTTTATTGTATCTTTTTGGGTTGTATTAACTGCTGAAAATGCTATCGAGGTAATTTCCTTAGTAGGTGACGTCAGAGTTCAACATGTTGGAGAAGTCGGAGCTCAGGGATGTTAGACGAGTTTGACACTAGTAATTACTAGTTGGAGGGGTGTTCAAGTGGATTATCTCCAGTCATATGCTCATATTTATGAAATCATGAGATGTCATGAACTCAGCATTAGCAACAGAGCTAAAAACACCTTGTAGGAGAAAGAAATCTCACACAAACTATCAGTCATCCATCATCAAATCGAAAAAAAATTTAACTGAAGTTATGGAACTGACATTTACATTCAAGAACATTCACATGTTTAGGAATATACTTATTTTATTGTCAAATGGTATGATCTTTACTTCCTTTATATGAATCATTCAGTACAATAATTGTCTTCATAACATTCAGTAGCATTTGGGTCAGTGTAAGGGCAACTCCATTCAAAATAAGATAATTCATATCAAAATAATAATTAACAGTACATTTATGAATTGTAATAAACTCAATAAGGGAAAATAATATAAAATTAAAATACATGATATATTTTTATAAAAGTAAACATTTCCTTTGAAAAGGCCCTGAAACCGTAGTGGTTAAAAGGAAGTAGGATGACGTTACCCACAGACACCGACCTAAGATCCTTGGAAAGTGTGTTTTACTTCCCCACACATGGTTAGGGTTAGGATTTAGGAAGGGTAAATGAATCCTAGATATGTGTCTGTGGACAACCAGTACTCAAGCTCAGTTAAAGTTCTGATCCGTTTCCCCAGTGTGTACTAGATCACTCACCCAAAAGGATTCAAAAGCACTGGATTGGTGTGGCTGTATTCACACTAATCCAAATATGTTCAACCCTTAAGGGACGGTGACGGAGTGCACACTTTTGTGAGAAGAGAGAGAAAATAGAATGTGGCGCCAGAGGAGGAAAGAGGAGCCCCTTCACCTGCTGTCCACCCTCATAAGATAGGTCAGAAACAGAGCATTTGGGGAAATTAGCATTTTCAGTACCAATACTTTCCTGGACAATTTGTAGTGGTTATTAAGGAAGAGCAGGATTACATTAGAGTAACATTAGACTTATATGTTGTTGCTTTTAATTGAATTAGTGCCTCTCACTAGAGACATAAACATTTGAATATTTCTAGGTTATAAGAACCTAATGAGCCACTGACATGCTGTTGACCTACGCTAAGCTAACTTAGCATGGACAACTTCCCATGACTTTTACAGAGGGTTGCTGGCTTTGTTCACGGTCGCCTTGGCAACACTGAACATTTTGCATTCGCCTGTGTTTGGGGGACTGAAGTGGGGAATAGCCATGCTGATGATGACCCGGTCTGTTTGGGGGACTGAAAGGGGGGGGAAGAGCGATGCCGATGATGACCTGGGTCCTATCGGTGCTGTGATGTCATCACATCGAGACCCAACCAACAGAGCTGGAGTTGTGGCTCTGTCATCGACAGCTAAAAAAACAAACAATGAAACAACACCCAGCTGACACGTCAACAAAAACCAACCCCAACAGTTCTGCATCAGTTCTGTCTCCAGTGCTGTGGTAGTTTTCATCTCACTCCCTCTCTCATTCATTCCCTCTCTCACTGTGTGTGACTTAGAGTTATGCCTCTTTCCTCTTGCCCCTCCCGTCCCATTTTGGCACCCTGACCAGCAGCAGGACGACAGCCGCTAACGCCAACCCTACCCCCAGAATCGGGGGCCCACAGGGACTAAACTCCTGGGCCAGCCCCGAGAGCAGGGGGGCGAGCACGCGCCCCACCGCGGTCACTGACTGCCCCGCCCCGATGAGTGTGCCGCTGGCGTGAGTGCCCCCTTTCTGCAGTACCAGGTCAGTGATGCAGGTGCGTCCGATGGTTGTAGAGATGGCGATGAAAGTGGAACTTAACAACACGTGCCAGACACTGGGCGCTGCGGCGTAGAGCAGGATCAGGCAACACGTGACGACCGAAGAGTGTAGCAACAGTGCCGACATTTTGTTACTGTACAGTTTAGTGATGGGTCCCACCAAGAACCCGGCTAGGGCCCCCAGGGTAGAGCTGTAGCTGATTAGATAACCTGTGGCCTTGGGCTTCAGCATGAAGCGCTCCTCCATGGCCAGGGAGAAGTTACTGTAGTACAGCATTATGGCCATGGCCATGAGCAGACGCACCAGGAACAGGTCCCACATGTCCGAGGAGGCCACACTGCTAATCTTGGAGCCCACCGAAGAGAGCTGACGCCAGGCAGAAGGGAGCAGGGACTCCTCCCCCCAGTCCAGGTCCCAGCTCCAGCTCCTCTGGTTCTTCTCTGGAGCCACCGATCCCGTGACCGCTGCCGCCGACGCTGTAGTTTGGTTGTTGCTGTTGCCTTGGGAGCAGTTTTGCTGTGTTGAGGTGAAGTGGTTGTCGTTGTCGTGGCAGCTGGCATTGCTAGCGCTGCTGTCGGAGTTAGCATCGGTGCGTAGGGTTAGTGCATCGCTCCAGGGAAGCAGCCAAACTAGACCTGGATGGAACACAACAAACACAAGGTTAGACAGCACACATCCCATCCTTTCACATCCACAAAGTGGCTAGAGTTAAGGTGTGATTTAGAATTGGTTGGAATTGGGAATACCAACATAAGTGCCTTGCACACCCTTTGCCTACTCTCCTGCTCCTCCCCTCTCTCTCCTTGCCTCTCCTTCCCTGCCCCATCTCCTGTCCTCATCCTCACCCCCAGCTATCTGTGTTGAGGAGGAAGATGGCGGCGCAGGAGAACCCCCACCTACCTGCGTTGAGGAGGAAGATGGCGGCACAGGTGAAGGATGAGATGTAGAAGCCTCCCTCATGTTCAGTGAGGTAGCCCCCCACCACGGGTCCCAAGATGAAGCCCATGCTGGAGGCCACGTTGAAGTGTCCCATCACTAGGGGGCGCTCCACCTCAGACACCAGATCAGACAGCAGGGCCCGGCAGATGGACAGGGAGTGCTTGAACAGCCCTGGAGGACAGAGCGAGAGGGAGCGGACACATGACAGAGAAGTTGTTTTTATGTTTGTGTGTAACAGAATGTTAATGATCAATTCTGTTTTTACTGACAGTCACGGTGCATATAAAACATCAAAGCATTTTTTTGTTTTTACATACCTGAACGATTCAGACTCAGATAAATGGTAGAGGTATTTCGAGGCTAAAGCCTCTGAAGTAAGAAGTCTCCTCCCTGACTCACCTAATTGTTTCTACCTCCCCCTCTCTCCCCCAGTCTGACTCACCCACAGGGATCCTAGCCAGGAGAAACAGGGCGATGCTGGTGGACATCCCCAGCAAGCAGTAGCCCAGAGCACTCAGCAGCAGACACATCAGCATAGAGTACCGCCTCCCGACCACGTCACTCCAGCTGCCCTGCCGATCACAACCACAATCATCACACACGGTATAATGAAATCAATTGAATTTGCTGTATACTGGATGTGGCCTGTGGGGATTACCACAGGGACCTGGCTGTTCCCTTCCTCCCTCCTTTCTCCCTCCATCAACCCATCCCTCCCTCCCTGTCTGTTCACTGGGGCCACAAACGATTCCTTCTCCTCCTTTAATTCGTCTCATGACCCCTGAGATTTAAACCAATTTCAGGAGACTGTGGGGGAAGGGGAAGTGCCTCTCACGACTCTACTCTGAGAACCTCTGTCTCTCTTCAGAGGAGACCTCTCTCAGCATACAGTATCAACCTTGTTAAGAGATGTAGATGTGTGGATGTTAATGGAGTGTTAATGGTTAGTGCATGGTGGAGCATCCAACTCCAGGTCACTGCTGACGTCCTATCAGAACCTCAGATGTTGACATTGTTGTGGAGACCAAAGGACACAAACACCATGTCAGGTGAGGTCTTAAGGTAGTGTGTGTGTGTGTGTGTATGTGTGTGTGTGTGTGTGACTGCTCTATGCTGTCATACCAGAAACACACTGGCGTTCAACAAGACATACAGTACCACAATACTACTGTCTGTCTTCAGAACACCGTCAGTACTTACAACTATAGTGCTGGAGAAGAGTTGTAGGATCCCATATGTGGAGCCTGAAACATAAACCATTGCATTAGGTACAGATTATGACCCATTCTGAATGTTGAACTGTTGTTAATAGACCAATGCTAACAGTGGTGAGCCGCTAGCCGCTAGAGATATTTATGATTACAGCTTGCCTATGATGTAAGCCGCTGTAGCACTTTGCATAAGCTATCAGACCCTGTGAACTCAATCAGTGCTCACAGTGATATGAAAGGAGTAAGTATATCAGCTGGTGATTTCACACGCAGAGAGAAAGCTTATTTAGCAGAAAAAGACAATTCCTTCATCTGTTGTCCTCACAGGTCCCTATCCATTTGTTTCATACAATATTTCATGCAATAAAAGTATTTTTTTTTATTTCCCAGGTTGGCCAGCTACAGCTAAATTATACCGCCACTTCTGATGTATAAAAACATATAAAAAACTATGACACTGATGTGAACTCCTGTTTTTCCTGTTATTATATCTTCATCATCTTCATACCTACTAAACCTGCCACGGTGGGGCTGGCCCCCAGTGCCTTGACATGGTGACTCAGCAGGGGAATGATCATGCTCACCGCAAACAGGTCCTGTTGAGGAGACAGAGACAGAAGAGAGTGTGTGAGAGAGAGAGGGAGAGAGAGAGAGAGTATAGACTGAGTGACTGCAGCAGGTGTTCTTTTAGTTCAAACACTGTTGAGCTACAGTAACGACACTGTCATAGACAACACATAAACAACAACCACAACAAACACCCAGGAAGAAGTTTGTAGTGGGGAAATGTAAGGTGAATTAAGTTCTCATTCAGTTTAGAGTGATTAACACAATGCTTCGTGTATTTTAGTTTTCCCTTTCTGTAACACACATGATTTCCAGTGATCTATTTGTGACACTTGTTTGTGTGCTGGTTGACGGTCACTAGACTTGTCACTGACTGCTATAGGTTGTTCTCATTTCCTTTGATAGTAATTGACGCCAGAGCTACTGAAGGTACAAGGACTGAGGACAAACGGATTATTATTGTACTGATGACATTGTGAACACTGTGATTCTGTAGCAGGTGGAAAAATCACTGTCTTTTGACTTCTTCCAAGCCTCTCGGGGTGATGTTTAGAGAACATTTGGTACTGTCTGATCAGTCCTTGTACCTTCAGTCTAGTGACCTTCAACCAGTACATAAATAAGTGTCAAAAATCGAAGGTTATTATAGTAAACGAAAACTGAAATGAAAAATAATCATCCAAAAACGATTTAACGATAAAAAAACGATAAAATAATTAACAAACCCGTTTGAAAAACTAAAACTATACTGAAACTATTATCTTTGACTGCAAAACGAACTAAATTAAAACCATCATGAATTATGTTCAGTTTTAGCTTTTGGGGGCAGAATTCAAATTAAGTTTTCAAGCTTTTTTTTCTGATGGGATTTTCAAGCTTCTGAATGTGGCGGGTCACATTGAGATTGACTTTATAATTTAAAGGTAGACTCAGTGACAACGTCATGGTAAAGTGGTAAAACTAAAGCAGCCAAGTCAGACACTACTATGGTTTTCCAACAGCAAAGGTTCAGATCAACATGGCAGTGTGCCATTGTTTTATACAAGGTTTTCTTTATAATGTCGAAGTAAACATGTATCTGACACTTATATCACACAATCACAAACTGAAATCATAATATCATAGTATGGGTGTACACATTGTACAATCAATTAGTGAGACCCTTATGATTGGTTGACAATAAAGCCTCCCACAATGGTGAAGAGTTGATGTTGGTGAAGAGCAACTGCTGAAAACTTGCAGTTGACTGCAGTGAAAACTTCATGACCTTTGATCACATAATTTAAAAAAAGGTTAATGCAGTCTGTTGGCGGTTTCAAGACGATCGCTTCTGTGAAGTCGGGTCACCGCCTTTGTATGGGGATAACAATTGTCTGACTTGCGCCTACATGTCTGACCTGCATGAACATTACAAAACTCATGTGATGTACACACATACTGTATATGTTCAGTTTGCTAATGTGGGGTATGGTGGTTGGAGACATGTTAATGTCAACATTATAAACAATGGCAACACTGCAGTCGGTTGCTTTTGCCTTACCTTTTATGCCCAGAATGTAACACACTTTGAAAGGTAGTGACCCGAATTGAGATGAGCACTATGCAAGAATTTGCTCTCACACAGTAAAAGAGTATCTGCACATGTGCACAGGGGCGCTTCACCCTACTACAACGTGGTAGTTACTGGATCAAAACAGCAGAGAAGTTCAGCCTCGCGCTCCTGGCTGTTGCAGAAATTGACCCACTACTACTGTTTACTTTGTGCATCTATGTCATCACGCTACGTCTACCTTTAAACCTAATCTATGATATGACACATCACATTATGCATTATTGCCCCACAGTGGCAAGAAGTGCCAAAAAACACAAAAAATAAACTACACCTTCTTTCTGTCCCTAAAACTAAAACTAAATAATATAAAAATTAAACAACAAATGTTTTGATATAACTTAAAATAAATAAAAAACGAGTAAACTAGATCTTAAACTAACTGAATTTCTAATAAAAATCTTAAAACTAATAGAAATATAAATGAATATAAAAACCAAAACCGATAATAACCTTGGTGATTAGATATAAAAGGCATGTCTCCACGAGGCCAGTTAGACATTGTCCATGCTTCTGTTCTGGAGGTGTCTCCCTGAATTCTTCTATTAAAACAGAGAGATTTTGATTTACTTTATCAATGACTGCTTTTTTTTTACACAGGTGAACGACAACTGACCGCTGAAGTCACACAAGCCTTTACTCTATAACAATGGCACCATCAAAACATTTTCTAAACAAAATTGGACTATGGAAGTTGTTTTACTGCGAAAGAGAAGAGTAGCATCAGAGTATCGTGATCATCAGAGGTTGACCTATCAATAGCCAATGAAAACACAGTCAAATGAAGGGTTAAAATACTCTGCCCTGACAAATCACCCTTTCTAACATGCAGCATGCATCAAAGTTACGTTACCATCTGCTTTAAATGTTCAAACAGATTATAAAGTGTGGGGTTCACAAACGCTGCAATTTACATTCAGCACGGTCACGAGGCACTAGAGCAGCGATCATCAACTTGATTCTGCCGCGGGACGATTTTTCTTGAGCGGATGGTCAGAGTGCCGGAACATAATTACAAATAATTTGTAGACTGCAAAATGACCGCAAGAAGCACAAACAGATATAATATTTGACTGAAACGTGATAATTTCAAACCTTGCTTACATTTGTATATGATCACGTGTTGCTCTATTAGCTGATTTCTTGGTGTTTACAGTCTTTTATGTCCAACAATAAAACAGATGTTTTTTTTTACTGCTAGACAAACCACCATTGTTGTTAGCCATAGATTCTGCTCTGTGGAAGGGGGTTAGAGAGATGAACTAGGGACCTAAAGGTACAGCTAATCCAGCCTGATGTTTTGTGAGTTTAGCCTACAACAGAGAGAGCTCAGGGCCTGAGGAGAGAAATAGACACTCTCCCACCCTGTTCATCTGTATTTGTGAGGCCGTCTCCAGAGAAGCTCTTGCCAGAGACTTGATTGAAGTCACGCTGTAGCTCCTGCTATGTCACAGCCCTACCTATTAAACGGACTGTTTAATTCTCCCTCCGTTAAACTAACTCTGCATTCAAACTGGGACCAAACGTACAGTGTGTGGGAGTTAGTGCATGTGTGAGAGAGACAGAGACAGAGACAGAGACAGAGACAGAGACAGAGACAGAGACAGAGACAGAGATAGAGAGACAGAGACAGAGACAGAGAGAGAGACAGAGATAGAGAGACAGAGACAGAGACAGAGACAGAGAGAGTGGATCAGAGCTCCCACAAGGGAGTAGGCTTTGGGTGAGAATGTTCTTGAGAGACTCTGTAGCATTCACTTCTATACGTATTATCTGGATAGCATTACACATAAAACCTTTATCATACTGTCTTTAAACGCATCTGTATCGCTCCAATTCTGTGAGTTTACAGTAAGTGTGTGTCCAATCCACATAAGATTCAATAAACCTGACGTCAGCCTAATCCTGTACCACAGGATATTCATTAATATTCTATTTAAACAATAAGGCCTGAGGAGGTGTGGGCTGTTCTTACACACAACGTAACGTAGAGGGCCTGGATACAGCCTTTAGCCATGGTATATTGGCCATAAACCACAAAACTTCCAAGGTGCCTTATTGCTATTATAAACTGAATACCAACGTAACTAGACTAGTAAATAGTCATTTTTTGTCATGCCTGTGGTTTCAGCCAATCAGCATTCAGGGCTCGAACCACCCGGTTTATCATATGTTTTATGGAGTCTGATGTTCTTGTGAAGACCCTGATCTTCTCAGAATAACAAGTCCTTCAGAGCAAAACACAGATTTCCAAGGACTGGATTCTGCTGGACAGGATTTTTTGACAGTGCTGTGATGGGTTCTCAACCCGTCTCTTATGACTAGCTGGATCAGCATTAGAGTGACTGGCTGCAGAACAATCCATTAATGCATTTTTTGGCAAATGCAGGCACAATGTTTAATACATTTGATGTATGTTGTGGTAGCCTGCAGGCCAGGGTCTCAAATTTCATATACAGTGGGGAAAAAAAGTATTTAGTCAGCCACCAATTGTGCAAGTTCTCCCACTTAAAAAGATGAGAGAGGCCTGTAATTTTCATCATAGGTACACTTCAACTATGACAGACAAAATTAGAAAAGAAATCCAGAAAATCACATTGTAGGATTTTTTATGAATTTATTTGCAAATTATGGTGGAAAATAAGTACTGGTAAGACTGAATCTGCAATAGGTAAGCAGCTTGGTTTGAAGAAATCAACTGTGGGAGCAATTATTAGGAAATGGAAGACATACAAGACCACTGATAATCTCCCTCGATCTGGGGCTCCACGCAAGATCTCACCCGTGGGGTCAAAATGATCACAAGAACGGTGAGCAAAAATCCCAGAACCACACGGGGGGACCTAGTGAATGACCTGCAGATAGCTGGGACCAAAGTAACAAAGCCTACCATCAGTAACACACTACGCCGCCAGGGACTCAAATCCTGCAGTGCCAGACGTGTCCCCCTGCTTAAGCCAGTACATGTCCAGGCCCGTCTGAAGTTTGCTAGAGAACATTTGGATGATCCAGAAGAAGATTGGGAGAATGTCATATGGTCAGATGAAACCAAAATAGAACTTTTTGGTAAAAACTCAACTCATCGTGTTTGGAGGACAAAGAATGATGAGTTGCATCCAAAGAACGCCATATCTACTGTGAAGCATGGGGGTGGAAACATCATGCTTTGGGGCTGTTTTGCTGCAAAGGGACTGATCCGTGTAAAGGAAAGAATGAATGGGGCCATGTATCGTGAGATTTTGAGTGAAAACCTCCTTCCATCAGCAAGGGCATTGAAGATGAAACGTGGCTGGGTCTTTCAGCATGACAATGATCCCAAACACACCGCCCGGGCAACGAAGGAGTGGCTTCGTAAGAAGCATTTCAAGGTCCTGGAGTGGCCTAGCCAGTCTCCAGATCTCAACCCCATAGAAAATCTTTGGAGGGAGTTGAAAGTCTGTGTTGCCCAGCAACAGCCCCAAAACATCACTGCTCTAGAGGAGATCTGCATGGAGGAATGGGCCAAAATACCAGCAACAGTGTGTGAAAACCTTGTGAAGACTTACAGAAAACGTTTGACCTCTGTCATTGCCAACAAAGGGTATATAACAAAGTATTGAGATAAACTTTTGTTATTGACCAAATACTTATTTTCCACCATAATTTGCAAATAAATTCATTAAAAATCCTACAATGTGATTTTGTCTGTCATAGTTGAAGTGTACTACCTATGATGAAAATTACAGGCCTCTCTCATCTTTTTAAGTGGGAGAACTTGCACAATTGGTGGCTGACTAAATACTTTTTTGCCCCACTGTATGATGGAACCGCCTAAACCAGAATCAATATTTTACATAGCATAACAGCCCCTAATGTCATGAAATAGCCCCTGTAAAGTTGATAAAAGACAACAGTTAAAAAAACTGATGTCATCAGTAAGCATTTGCCTCAACTATCAGGTTCAATGTCCAATGTGAGCACTGCTCTCTAACTCTCTCTGTCTCTCTCTCTCTCTCTCTCTATCTATCTCTCTCTCTCTCTCTCTCTCTCTCTCAGTCTCTCTCTCTCTCTCTCTCTCTCTCTCTCTCTCTCTCTCTCTCTCTCTCTCTCTCTCTCTCTCTCTCTCTCTCTCTATCTATCTCACTCTCTCGCTCTGTCTCTCACTCTCTCTATTCCTTTTAGGAAAGTTATTTAAGATACACTGTTGCTAAAACTCTAATAGTTTGTCTAATTTCAGTTTATGTGACAAAAATAATATATCGTGTAGATAATCATTTTACCATCTAAACTGCTGTGAAATATATTTTCCATAACCAAATATATTGTATTTTCAGCTGTTTGAAGCTGCTGTACAAAACTGAAAGTAAAAGATGCAAAAACTAAAGTTAAGAACGGGAAGCATAGAAAAAATGCACACACATATAACCGATCTAACGATTCTTAGACTTGCTTTCAATAGCAATTACATATTTATAACTCTATTACTTTATTATATTATATTCATAACTTTATTTCTATGTGAATTGGGTCGGGTCGCCCAAAAACTTACGTATTTAAAGCGTGACTTCAATACTTTCGTGTTCAAATGTAGCCTTCAAAAAAGGTTACAATGTTGCACTTACCATGAACCCCACCACATAGATACATTGTATAATCCGTGTTCGTCTCCTTGGTATTTGATTTAATATGCTACATTTTGCGTTATTCATTCTCCCGCAATGACAGCACGCTACGAGTCGATGCGGAAGCGCTCACTGTCATCTACAGTGCCGATCAACCATAACAAAGAACACCCTGCACTCTCGCGAATATTCGCTCTCTTTAGGGGTGTTCGTGTTCAATTTAACTTCCAACCACCTCAATTCTCAGTTAAATTTTGAGGATGTACCGATATTGTCATATTTGGCAGAAAATAGCGTACATTTAATCAAAGTGGATTAATTGAAGCGTCATGTGGATGATTGACCTGCTGGGGTCTAGTCTCGTCCCATTTGGCGCGAGAGATCTACCAGGTGGTATCGACCTGATGTCAGACAGTAAGCCAAGCGCTGTATTTAATATCTGTCAGTCGTCCTAATACAGTAACTCCCTCAGCAAGACTCTCAGCTGGACTCTATGCTAGTATGCATACATTCTGTGTGTCTTGCTATGACTGCGTAAACGTGTCTGCAGTTATTAAATCGTTACTTAAATAGTTAGTGTGAAAGTAACGTGTGTCACGGCTGAGGGAGATGGCAGGCGCGGGACAACAGTCTTTCATGTGAAGTCGGGTGTATTATTTACAGCCCGGTGTTCAGTGTTCAGCGGGCGACTTGAATACAAATAGATCCAGAATATTAAGCATAAACCAGAATAAACTTTTCTAGTAAACACTATTCTCAGTGTACTACAGCTATTTATCTTTGAGCTGCTGGTTGCTTCTAGTCCACCTACTGGACGTGGCTGGAACATTAAATGCTTCCCATTGTCACGACGCATTCCACTTTTCTAGCGTGTCCTGAATCGCATCGATGTGCTTGCAGTCTTATCACTGGCACGTCTCACACTGTTATAGCAGATAGATGAGGCCATTCCTTTACTCACTTTCCTCCTCTTCAGGCCCAGAGGTTGAGTTCTCCAGGTTATGGGGTATTGTGATGTCATTATGGGGTATTGTGATGTCATTATGGGGTATTGTGATGTCATTATCGGGTATTGTGTGTAGATTGGTGAGTAAAAAAAACTGTTTAATCAATTTTAGAATAAGGCTGTAACGTAACAAAATGTGGAAAAAGTCGAGGGGTATGAAGACTTTTGGAAGGCACTGTATAGCCCTATATAGATGTCCTAGACTACCTCTTTCAGGTAATACATTTAATGCAGTATTAGCCTTATATTTAGATAATTAATTATGGGCTATGCATAATAAGCTTCTAACTTATATCATCTGTCTCTTGCGCAATATGCACACAACTGTGCTCCGCTAGTGTCACGACTTCTGCTGAAGTCGGATCCTCTCCTCTCCTTGTTCGGGCGGTGTTCGGGGTCGACGTCACCGGTCTTCTAGCCTTCGCCGATCCATTTTTCATATTCCATTTGTTTTGTCTTGTTTTCACACACACCTGGTTTCAATTCCCTAATTACATGTTGTATATTTTCCCTCTGTTTCCCCCATGTCCTTGTCGGGAATTGTTTATTTGTAAGTACTCGTGCTATGTGTTACTGGTGCGCTACGGGTTTTGTACCCATGTGTTTGTTGTTTTGTATGCCGTTAGTTTTATATATTAAACTGCTCCAGCTATTCACCAAGTTCTGCTCTCCTGCATTTGACTTCCCTGACACCAGTTACGCACCCCTTACAGCTAGCCTCTCCTTAAAACATGCTCCTTAGCTCTTGGGAGTCCCATGCAGGAAAAGCTAGACTAGAGTAGTAGAATGGTGGACATTCTTTTTTTGCATTTTTTATACCAATAGACTATTCGAAGAGGGACGCAAGCTCTTCTTTGCTGAATGTTAAATACAGCATCCAATAGAACTTTGAAAGAAGAGCGAACGTGCGATGGCGGTAGGCTAAAGCAGGTACTTATTCAGACCCATAACTATTCAGATGGCGGTAGGCTAGAGCAGGTAGTTATTCAGACTCATAACCATTCAGATGGTGGTAGGCTAGAGCAGGTACTTATTCAGACCCATAACCATTCAGATGGTGGTAGGCTAAAGCAGGTACTTATTCAGACCCATAACCATTCAGATGGTGGTAGGCTAAAGCAGGTACTTATTCAGACCCATAACCATTCAGATGGCGGTAGGCTAAAGCAGGTACTTATTCAGACCCATAACTATTCAGATGGCGGTAGGCTAGAGCAGGTAGTTATTCAGACTCATAACCATTCAGATGGTGGTAGGCTAGAGCAGGTACTTATTCAGACCCATAACCATTCAGATGGCGGTAGGCTAAAGCAGGTACTTATTCAGACCCATAACCATTCAGATGGTGGTAGGCTAGAGCAGGTACTTATTCAGACTCATAACCATTCAGATGGTGGTAGGCTAGAGCAGGTACTTATTCAGACCCATAACCATTCAGATTGCGGTAGGCTAAAGCTGGTACTTATTCAGACCCATAACCATTCAATTGTCGTGAAGAGAAGTGAAAGCCTTCTGCATCTTATTCTAGTCCTATATTATTCAAGGATGTCATTAGAATGATGAAAATAAGGACAACAAAACTTATTTAATTTAACTGTTAAAAGTGAGGAAGGAATGATCTAACAATAGAGAACGAGGAGGTAGGTAAATAACATTCAGGGAAATATTATGAAAGGTATATATGCGTCAGCCTACTAATTATACAAATAGTCCCTATAATATTTCAAAATTAAAATCTAATTCGCTAGCCTATACTTGTAACTTTGTAACTCATGTGCTGTACCAGAATCGCATGTTCTCTCCCTGCTTTATCATGGTTTGAATAATGTGTGTAATTACATTCCATATAATACATTATAATACAATACAGTACAGTAATACAGTTCACGCCTAAAAGATATTAGCCTACTGGAGCTAGTTTCAATTATTTACCCAAGAGAGCATATACAGTGGGGAGAACAAGTATTTGATACACTGCCGATTTTGCAGGTTTTCCTACTTACAAAGCATGTAGAGGTCTGTAATTTTTATCATAGGTACACTTCAACTATGAGAGACGGAATCTAAAACAAAAATCCAGAAAATCACATTGTATGATTTTTAAGTAATTAATTTGCATTTTATTGCATGACATAAGTATTTGATACATCAGAAAAGCAGAACTTAATATTTGGTACAGAAACCTTTGTTTGCAATTACAGAGATCATACGTTTCCTGTAGTTCTTGACTAGGTTTGCACACACTGCAGCAGGGATTTTGGCCCACTCCTCCCTACAGATCTTCTCCAGATCCTTCAGGTTTCGGGGCTGTTGCTGGGCAATACGGACTTTCAGCTCCCTCCAAAGATTTTCTATTGGGTTCAGGTCTGGAGACTGGCTAGGCCACTCCAGGACCTTGAGATGCTTCTTACGGAGCCACTCCTTAGTTGCCATGGCTGTGTGCTTCGTGTCGTTGTCATGCTGGAAGACCCAGCCACGACCCATCTTCAATGCTCTTACTGAGGGAAGGAGGTTGTTGGCCAAGATCTCGCGATACATGGCCCCATCCATCCTCCCCTCAATACGGTGCAGTCGTCCTGTCCCCTTTGCAGAAAAGCATCCCCAAAGAATGATGTTTCCACCTCCATGCTTCACGGTTGGGATGGTGTTCTTGGGGTTGTACTCATACTTCTTCTTCCTCCAAACACGGCGAGTGGAGTTAGACCAAAAAGCTCTATTTTTGTCTCATCAGACCACATGACCTTCTCCCATTCCTCCTCTGGATCATCCAGATGGTCATTGGCAAACTTCAGACAGGCCTGGACATGCACTGGCTTAAGCAGGGGGACCTTGCGTGCGCTGCAGGATTTTAATCCATGACGGCGTAGTGTTACTAATGGTTTTCTTTGAGACTGTGGTCCCAGCTCTCTTCAGGTCATTGACCAGGTCCTGCCGTGTAGTTCTGGGCTGATCCCTCACCTTCCTCATGATCATTGATGCCCCACGAGGTGAAATCTTGCATGGAGCCCCAGACCGAGGGTGATCATCTTGAACTTCTTCCATTTTCTAATAATTGCGCCAACAGTTGTTTCCTTCTCACCAAGCTGCTTGCCTATTGTCCTGCAGCCCATCCCAGCCTTGTGCAGGTCTACAATTTTATCCCTGATGTCCTTACACAGCTCTCTGGTCTTGGCCATTGTGGAGAGGTTGGAATCTGTTTGATTGAGTGTGTGGACAGGTGTCTTTTATACAGGTAACGAGTTCAAACAGGTGCAGTTAATACAGGTAATGAGTGGAGAACAGGAGGGCTTCTTAAAGAAAAACTAACAGGTCTGTGAGAGCCGGAATTCTTACTGGTTGGTAGGTGATCAAATACTTATGTCATGCAATAAAATGCAAATTAATTATTTAAAAATCATACAATGTGATTTTCTGGATTTTTGTTTTAGATTCCGTCTCTCACAGTTGAAGTGTACCTATGATAAAAATTACAGACCTCTACATGCTTTGTAAGTAGGAAAACCTGCAAAATCGTCAGTGTATCAAATACTTGTTCTCCCCACTGTAGCTAGCTACATCTATGGGCTTTCATAGATGGGAGGCACAATCATTTGGGCTTTTTTGGGCTTGGGCTCATTAAATGTCCTTAATGTAGGGCTCATAAAATGTATTTAATGTATGGCTTATCGAGCTAAGGTAGCATCAGGCTTGAATTTTCGATCTAAGCTCTACTCAAATCCAGATATAAGCCTATTTATATGCTTTATAATTCTTTTGAAAGACAAGACACTTCCAGTTTTGGCGGGAAATACCGGGTTACCGGGAGAAAAGTGATTTATCACCATTCAACCCTACTCTTCACAGTTTGCTGACATCAACGTTGTGAACGGAGTACCCCATGGTAGAGGTGAGGTTATGGTATGGGCAGGCATAAGCTATGGACAACGAACACAAGTGCATTTTATCAATGGCAATTTGAATGCCCAGAGATACCGTGACGAGATCCTGAGGCCCATTGTCATTCCATTCATCCGCCGCCATCACCTAATGTTTCAGCATGATAATGCACGGCCCCATGTGGCAATCTGTACACATTTCCTGGAAGCTGAAAATGTCCCAGTTCTTCCATGGCCTGCGTACTCACCAGACATGTCACCCATTGAGCACATTTGGGATGCTGTGGATCAACGTGTACAACAGCGTGCGCCAGTTCCTGCCAATATCCAGCAACTTTGCGCAGCCATTGAAGAGGAGTGGGACAACATTCCACAAGCTACAATCAACATCCTGATCAACTCTATGTTAAGGAGGGCCTCCCGAGTGGAGCAGCGTTCTAAGGCACTGCATTTCAGTGCTAGGGGCATCACTACAGATCCGGGTTCAATCCCGGGCTGTGTCGCAGCCGACCGGGAGACCCATGAGGTGGTGCACAATTGACCGAGCGTCATCCAGGTTAGTGGAGGGTTTGGCTGGCTGGGATGTCCTTGTCCCATCGTGCTCTAGCAACTCCCTCTGACACGTTGGTGCGGCTGGCTTCAGGGTTAAGTGAGCAGTGTGTCAAGAAGCAGTGCGGCATGTTTCGGAGGACGCATGGCTCTCAACCTTCGCCTCTCCCAAGTTCATATGAGCGTTGCAGCGACATGACAAGACTGTAACTATCAGTGAAAAATAAAGGGAGTGAAAAATAAATGAAACTTAATGCTAAGCAGATGTGTCGTGCTCCATGAGGCAAATAGGGGTCACACCAGATACCAACTGGTTTGCTGATCCACTGTTTTCTGATCCCAGTCATGTGAAATCCATAGATTAGGGCCTAATTTATTTATTTAAATTGACTGATTTCCTTATATGAACTGTAACTCAGTAAAATCTTTGAAATTGTTGCATGTTGCGTTTATGTTTTTGTTCAGTGTAATAACAGTATGATGTAATATAGTAACAGTATGATGAAATATAGTAACGGTATGATGTAATAAAGTAACAGTATGATGTAATATAGTAACGGTATGGTGTAATATAGTAACAGTATTATGTAATAAAGTAACAATATTATGTAATATAGTAACAGTATGTAATAGAGTAACAGTATGATGTAATATAGTAACAGTATGATGTAATAAAGTAACAGTATGATGTAATAAAGTAACAGTATGATGTAATATAGTAACGGTATGATGTAATATAGTAACAGTATTATGTAATAAAGTAACTATATTATGTAATAAAGTAACTATATTATGTAATATAGTAACACTATGTAATAGAGTAACAGTATGATGTAATAAAATAACAGTATGATGTAATATAGTAACAGTATGATGTAATAAAGTAACAGTATGATGTAAATAAGTAACAGTATGATGTAATATAGTAACGGTATGATGTAATATAGTAACAGTATTATGTAATAAGGTAACAATATTATGTAATATAGTAACAGTATGTAATAGAGTAACAGTATGATGTAATAAATACTGAACAAAAATATAAACACAACATGTAAAGTATTGGTCCTATGTTTCATGACCTGCAAAAAACAATTTGCAGACATTTTCCATAAGCACAAAAAGCTTATTACTATAAAACTTTGTGCACAAATTTGTTACATCCGTGTTAGTGAGGAGTATTTCTGTCTGTTATAAAGCCCTTTTGTGGGGAAAAACTGATTCTGATTGGCTTGGCCTGGCTCCCAAGTGGATGGCCTACCCATGGCTGCGCCCCTGCCCGGTGTCATGACGTGGCCCGGGGACTCTCCACCTGGCCATGCAGAAAGAGAGACACAGAGAGACCAAACGATTTCACATGGCAAAGTCCTAAATCCCCAAAATGGGGATTTGAAACAAAAGGTCCACTTGTGAGAAGGTGGGAATGGTCCGTGGACACTTAAGGGACGGGTATGACGAGTGTGTTTCATTTGGTGATCTCAGAGAGGACAGGAAACACACATAACTATATCTCTGAATATGTACATTTCTCAATTATGGGGTTTGCATTTAATTCTTGTATAAAATGAATGAGTAAAGATAAAACTATTTGTGAAATTATGTAACGTGATGTTAAACCTTTAATGTGAGAGAATTGTATTCCCTTTAAAGTTTAACTAAGTCATTGGCCCGCCCCTGTGAGCACAGACATGATCCGGCGTCATTGACCCGCCTTTTCTATTGTTACGAATAAAACCCCCTCCTGAGGAAATCCTCCTCAGACCACAAAAACCTCAGTGTAAGCTAAAGTTGCAATGGTTGTTGAATTCCTAACCATACCATTGTGAACGCTGCGTGTAACACATCCGGTGTCAGGATAAATAAAAAGCAAGGTCTGCTAACTTTCTTTAATTATGTTTAATTACCGCAAACAATGAATGGCAAATGCAATTTTCGTATATACGGGTTCGCTGTATCACCACGCAGGGTACACAGGGAACTGCAGGAAGTACGTAAACAGCTGTTCTTATACCGTGATGACGTAGTTCCAACGCGTCTGTTGGCCTATCACAGTAGAGGCTGGGCGCGGTTTAGACTTTGCCCCGCCTTTGCTGGCCCTCGGATTTGTCCAAGCCCCTTGGCGCGTTCCTTTTGTCCACATCTGGTTGGTGGGTAGATTAGATCCGTCTTGTGTCTGTCGATTCTACACTGAAACAGTTCCTAATATGGTATTGTCCAGTATTCTAACCTCCTGGTTGGCCTAGAGAGATGCACCCCTCCCCTCTCCAGACTGTCCACAGCTTTTATGGCCTGTGTTGGTCAGTCCTTACACCTACACACACACCCCCCTCTGTATTGTTTGTGTGTGTGTGTAACAAAACAATATTCATCTTCAAACAATATGCTAACAGGCTATAGTGCATAAACATAAATCCTAACACCACGTGGAGCATTGGCTACACGGTGGGAAATGGTTCAACTCTGAGACTATCGATCCCGACAGAATAAGAGCAAATCTTAGATACTAATTACTAGTCTGCAGCTAGAAATGATGTAAACCTGGGATGAAGACCGCCAACTGCAGGAACATCTATCTATGAGAACATTTCTGAATGGTACTCTGAAGTATCCATTCTAACCACGAAAGACTTTGATCTTCAGGGAAGCAGAGAGAGAGACTATGATGAACTGACTCTCCAACAGAAGGATTGACGATTCCAACAGAGATCACGATGACACACTGGGCGTAAATATATATGGATTGCAATTATTCCCGAATGAGTGAGCGTTCATGTGCAAAGGATTAGCATTTCAATTAATACAATTATCAACTGTGTAGTGATCCCTTTTGTCTTTCCCGCATGATCTCAGTCCACACCCACTTCCCTTTTGTCTAAAAGGCCTTCATATTGGCTTAGCCCACTAGGGAACCTCCCCTATCATTTCCTTGTAACCATATCTACTGTTCGTTTGTTTATGTATTTCTGTGATTATTTAGTTAGTTAGTAAATAAATGATTAAGCCAATTGGTGTATGGATAATTTATAGGAAAGGCTGGGTTCGTGCAGATAACAAACAATTTACGATGTTTGGAATGAGACAGACGTGAGGTAAATAATAATTCATTAATAAGAAGACTAATTGATCAGATATTAAAATATTTGAAGTTATATTAGGAAAATTATAACTTTGTAATCTGAAGATTTTCCTTGGTCCCCTGATTTCCTAGTTAATTACATTTACATTAATAGTGTAATCACGTAATAATAAATACAGAGAATTGATTTGATAAAATAACATTCTTCACTTTTAATGATGCCAAAGACATGACACCGGTCATGTGAAATCCATAGATTAGTGCCTAATGAATTTATTTAAATTGACTGATTTCCTTATATGAATTGTAACTCAGTAAAATCGTTGAAAATGTTGCATGTTGCGTTTATATTTTTGTTCAGTGTAGTAAAAGTATGTAATATATTAACAGTATGATGTAATATATTAACAGTATGATTAGCTGTTATCTCCATCTCCCTGGATACTAACACAGAGGGAACACAAAGAGCCTCACTAGCAAATCTCTCATCTTATCAGTCCATGGCTCTCACAAAAACAAACAACGTTGGGCTTGCTTGCTTAGTTCCTCTTGTGTTCTGTGCGAAGTGCCTATTTTATTTATATTTTTTACTTTGGAATTACTGTAACTGCCTTAATGTTGCTGGACCCCAGGAAGAGAAGCTACTGTTTTGGCAGCAGCTAATTGGTATCATTAATAAATACAAATACAAATACTACTACTGGTAATACTACTACTACTACTACTGGTACTACTACTACTACTACTGGTACTGGTACTGCTACTACTACTACTACTACTACTACTGGTAATATTACTACTACTACAACTACTGGTACTGTTACTTATACTCCAACTACTACTGGTGGTACTACTACTACTGGTACTACTACTGGTACTATTATTACTACAACTACTACTGGTGGTGGTTCTACAACGACTACTGGTACTACTACTACTACTAATGGTACTAATACTACTACTAATGGTACTACTACTACTACTGCTACTACTAATACTGATACTACTATTACTGGTACTACGACTACTGGTACTGGTACTACTACTGGTACTATTACTCCTAGTACCACTACTACTGGTACTACTACTGGTAATACTACTACTACTGCTACTACTACTGATACTACGACTACTACTACTGGTGGTACCACTACTGGTACTACTACTACTACTACTGGTACTATTACTACTACTACTGGTACTACTATTACTACTGGTGGTACCACTACTGGTACTACTGTAACCAATGTGAAATGGCTATCTAGTTAGCGGTGGTGCGCGCTAATAGCCTTTCAATCGGTGACGTCACTTGCTCTGAGACCTTGAAGTAGTGGTTCCCCTCGCGGAGTTTGTGGAGTGATGGGTAACGATGCTTCGTGGGTGACTGTTGTTGATGTGTGCAGAGGGTCCCTGGTTCACGCCCGGGTCTGGGTGAGGCGATGGACTAAAGTAATACTGATACATTGATGCTGTTGACCCAGATCACTGGTTGCTGCGGAAAAGGAGGAGGTCGAAAGGGGGTTGAGTGTAACCGATGTGAAATGGCTATCTAGTTAGCGGTGGTGCGCGCTAATAGCCTTTCAATTGGTGACGTCACTTGCTCTGAGACCTTGAAGTAGTGGTTCCCCTTGCTCTGCAAGGGTCGCGGAGTTTGTGGAGCGATGGGTAACGATGCTTCGTGGGTGACTGTTGTTGATGTGTGCAGAGGGTCCCTGGTTCACGCACCGGGTCTGGGAGAGGCGATGGACTAAAGTAATACTGTTACACTACTACTACTACTACTGCTGCTACTACTACTGGTACTATTACTACTACTACTAGTACTACTACTACTACTACTACTGCTGCTACTACTACTACTGGTACTATTACTACTACTACTACTACTGCTGCTACTACTACTACTGGTGGTACCACTACTGGTACTACTACTACTACTACTACTACTGGTGGTACTACTACAGGTAATACTACTACTACTGGTACTATTACTACTACTACTGGTACTACTACTACTACTCAGGGTGGTACTTTCCAAATCATCTCCAATCAATTGAATTTATCACAGGTGTCAAGTTGTAGAAACATCTCAAGGATGATCAATGGAAACAGGATGCACCTCAACTCAATTTCGAGTCTCATAGCAAAAGGTCTGAATACTTATGTAAATAAGGTGTTTCTAAAAACCTGTTTTCACTTTGTCATTATGGATTACTGTGTGTAGATTGACATAGGTTTTATTTAATCCCTTTTATAATAAGGCTGTAACGTAACAAAATGTGGGGAAAGGGCAGGGGTCTGAATATTTCCCAATGTACAGTCGTGGCCCAAATTTTTGAGAATGACACAAATATTAATTTTCACAAAGTCTGCTGCCTCAGTTTTTATGATGGCAATTTGCATATACTCCAGAATGTTGAGTGATCAGATGAATTGCAATTAATTGCAAAGTCCCTCTTTGCCATGCAAATGAACTGAATCCCCCCAAAAAATTCCACTGCATTTCAGCCCTGCCAAAAAAGGCCCTGCTGACATCATGTCAGTGATTCTCTCGTTAACACAGGTGTGAGTGTTGACGAGGACAAGGCTGGAGATCATTCTGTCATGCTGATTGAGTTCGAATAACAGACTGGAAGCTTCAAAAGGAGGGTGGTGCTTGGAATCATTGTTCTTCCTCTATCAAACATGGTTACCTGCAAGGAAACACGTGCTGTCATCATTGCTTTGCACAAAAAGGGCTTCACAGGCAAGGATATTGCTGCCAGTAAGATTGCACCTAAATCAACCATTTATCGGATCATCAAGAACTTCAAGGAGAGCGGTTCAATTGTTGTGAAGAAGGCTTCAGGGCGCCCAAGAAAGTCCAGCAAGCGCCAAGACCGTCTCCTAAAGTTGATTCAGCTGCGGGATCGGGGCACCACCAGTACAGAGCTTGCTCAGGAATGGCAGCAGGCAGGTGTGAGTGCATCTGCAATCACAGTGAGGCGAAGACTTTTGGAGGATGGCCTGGTGTCAAGAAGGGCAGCAAAGAAGCAACTTCTCTCCAGGAAAAACATCAGGGACAGACTGATATTCTGCAAAAGGTACAGGGATTGGACTGCTGAGGACTGGGGTAAAGTCATTTTCTCTGATGAATCCCCTTTCCGATTGTTTGGGGCATCTGGAAAAAAGCTTTTCCGGAGGAGACAAGGTGAGCGCAACCATCAGTCCTGTGTCATGCCAACAATAAAGCATCCTGAGACCATTCATGTGTGGGGTTGCTTCTCAGCCAAGGGAGTGGGCTCATTCACAATTTTTCCTAAGAACACAGCCATGAATAAAGAATGGTTCCAACACATCCTCTTCTCCCAACCATCCAGGAACAGTTTGGTGATGAACAATGCCTTTTCCAGCATGATGGAGCGCCTTGCCATAAGACAAAAGTGATAACTAAGTGGCTCGGAGAACAAAACATTGATATTTTGTGTCCATGGCCAGGAAACTCTCCAGACCTTAATCACAAATATTGACTCTTTGCATCAACTTCATGTAATTGTCAATAAAAGCCTTTGACACTTACAAAATGCTTGTAATTATACTTCAGTATTCCGTAGTAACATCTGACAAAAATATCTAGATACTGAAGCAGCAAACTTTGTGAAAATTAATATTTGTGTCATTCTCAAAACTTTTAGCCACGACTGTACTGTATGTTTTTTTATCCAGTTACTTTCAAAGAGGGAAAATGGGGGATAAAAATATCTGTTCATTTCCTTATTAGAGGAGATGAAATAAAAGCCGATAGCACTGTGCTAATTAGGCTGTGTCTTTCTATGGGTGATGTGCTAAATATCCCTGTGTGTGTGTGTGTGTGTGTGTGTGTGTGTGTGTGTGTGTGTGTGTGTGTGTGTGTGTGTGTGTGTGTGTGTGTGTGTGTGTGTGTGTGTGTGTGTGTGTGTGTGTGCGTGCGTGCGTGCGCGCGCGTGCGTGCGTGCGTGCGTGCGTGTGTGTGTGTGTGTGTTGTTAAGAGAATTATGTTCTCAATGTTCATAAACTGAACTTCAATTAAACTACTCTGTCTGTTACCAAGAATGTGTAAGGTTCTTGTTGAAATTAAACAGACAGAGGCCAGTCTACAATAGTCAGAATGTTTATTTAAGAGAGCTCTGCTTATCATTTCCTGTACATTGGTTTATATACCTCTCATTTCGTCATATATGTCCCTCCTCCTCTCAGAGACAATGACAATATAGTTCACAAGTCTTCTCCTTCTCATACATTGACTGCCACCTGTTATACAATCTACTACAAGCCCAAGGTTTCTCCCCTCCCTGGGTGGGGAGACTTCCTTCCCTGTTATCAGTTCCACAGTGGTCACAAGTTGTCTGCCACAGTTCCTCTTTTCTTATGGACAAACATTCTTCATCATTATACAGAGACAGGGTAGAATTATGTTAGATAGAGTCCTATCATTACTTTAAATGTATACATCATTTAGTTATTATACATACAATTCATAACAGTGTGCATATGGCAGTCTGTGTGTCTGCTAATGAGCAGCAAGCTCTCCTCAGTTCCACTCTCATACTCAACGAGACCAATAGCTACAGACTAGCTTTGAAAATAAAACCCTGTGTGTGTCATGTGTTTTTGTTTATAGAGTAATAATTCCTTCCAATTATATAGTGCTTTTCCAAGTGCTCAAATCACTTTGCATTGCGTGTCGGTAATAACCTGGTCCACCATCCTCCAATCAGAGTTGTCACTCACTACTCTACTTGTGCTAATGTGTTAAGTGTGACATTACAGTGCAGTTGGCTATGCTGCCAAGGCCAATGAAACAGTATGGATGCCAGTGGAGTCCTTAATGAAAATGTTAGAGGCCCTGGTCGTCCTATCAGCCAGATCTCAGAGATGTTCAGCTTTACCTCATCTCTGTCTCTGCTGTCATGAAGTCAAGTGACACCTGTGGATCCCATGGAAGTGACGCATGAGGACACATCCTATTTTCACCAACCCCTCCACATCCCACCATGGGGGTGGTGGCTTGAGGTTGTGAGTGTGTGTGTGTGTTGGTCCCGACATGGGGTGGTGGCTTGAGGTTGTGAGTGTGTGTGTGTGTGTGTGTGTGTGTGTTGGTCCCGACATGGGGTGGCGGCTTGGAGTTCTGAGTGTGTGTGTGTGTTGGTCCCGACATGGGGTGATGGCTTGGAGTTGTGAGTGAGTGTGTGTGTGTGTTGGGTTCAAACTTGCAGGACGCAGGAATGCCTTACTCCTGCACCCCCTCCCTCCCAGATTTTATTGTGCATGAAGGGGGTGGCCAGTTGCTGGTAGATATTTCTGTGCCTGAACCCCTCACCCCTACCTCGCCCCAGACCACTCCTGTGACAGTGGGGAGAGTGTGTGCAGCAGGCACCTTCAATCAGCCCCCCAAAATAGCACAGGGGGAGGGATCCACGCCACTGTCAGTTTCCCGACTGTCTTGTCCAGCCCAGCCCAGTCCAGCCCATTCCTGTCCTCAGCAGCCCACAAACAGAGAAGAGAGGAGCCAGGATAAGACCACTATTCGACAATACACAGCAAAGTGGCATTCTACCGTGGAAGAAGAATCGTAGCTTGGACTATTGCAACACTAGGAATAGACACACATACGTAAAGTGTCTAAGTGGACCCAGCATAGACACACACACTCCGACTATGTGAAAATACAGTTTTTGATTTCTCAGAGGAAAACACACACAGGGCTAGTTGATTGGTCTCCATACAGTGACAGTGTGTCTGGCCAGTACAGCACAATGAAGCTGAGTGTGGCTCTGTTCTTCGCGGGGCTGTTTGGGGCTCTGGCAGGCATGTTTGTCCTCCTCTCCTTCGGGACGGATTACTGGCTTCTGGCTTCGGAGACATGTGACAAAGAAACTAACGGAACTATGGGACCTTGGGCCTCCGCCATAGAGGTAAGGAACACTTTATCCCTACCTATATGTACATATCTACCGCAATTACCCTGTTCCCCTACACATTGACTCGGTACTGGTACCCTGTGTATATAGCCAAGTTATAGTTACTCATTGTGTATTTATTCCCTGTGCTATTATTTTTAAATGTTTATATTATTTATATTTTTTTCTCACTGCATTGTTGGGAAGAGACTGTAAGCAAACATTTCACTGTTAGTCTACACCTGTTGTTTACCAAGCATGTGACAAATACGTTTAGATTTTATTTGAACATGGAGGTCTGGTGTGGTTTTTATGCTTAAAATATTGTAGTCCAATTTTACTTCGTATTTACAATAGCCCACTCATTACCTGTGTAGTAGTCATGAAATAATGGCAAAGTATTTACTTTTTGGTGTTATTGGGATTCAGGTGGAAACAGCAGGTGCAAGGCAAGGCAAGGCAAGGCAAGGCAAGGCAAGGCAAGGCAAGGCAAGGCAAGGCAAGGTGTGGCCTCTCTTGGATGTTCCTTATCCTGGTCTCTTTATATATGTGGTCATGAAAGACAAAAGAGCTGAGGAACGTAGCCAGTGGTGTAATATTGGGGGTAACATTGGATAAAACTATTGTCTTGTTTGCTGAATTGAGGGTTAAGGGTTAGGGTTGATCTGGGAGGCTCAGCTGGTCAGGGACTGAGGTGAGACCATGGAGGGCACGGCGACTTGTTCCTATTCTGGTTGAAGTCTTCTTAGAGGAAGTGGTTTTGGGGTGTCAAGTGGTGTCAAGGTCTAACACGGTGTGTGCTCCAATGCACCTGATTCCACCAATCAAAATGTCCACCCCTGTTTGTCACCAGGAAGAGAATGAAGAAACCTTGCTTTAGATCATTGTTTGGTCAGTGTGGTGTAACGTTGCTTCAACATCTGTCAATACTGTGGTTAGGACTGAGATAGAGTCCGTTACATTGGCTATTGGAGATTAAGGTCCTCACCTTAGTGCCGACCCTAAAAGTGTTTCTCATGAAAAACCCTCCAAACCTGGGCACATTTCGATTAATCAATTTATTTTGGTGGTAGTTTCTCATGGGTGGATGGTCCAATAACTCTTTCAGTAAGACTTGACCTTTGCACTGTGTAGGGCTCTGGTATATATGCCTACCTACTGTAGGGGCTGCTAGTGTAATCAAACACCTTCTAATGCAGTTGCTCTTCAACCATCCAGCGATTGAGACATATTGGATTCTCAAGTAATAGAAATACAAACATCAGTATTTACAACCCCACAATGATATCACCCACTATAGCAGATACAGGTAAGCAATGACACAGGAATGTCTGCATGATATCTACACTATCAAACCACATGCACTGTATATAATATACCATGCACACTACTACATAGAGACATATCATTTTTATCAGTGTCCTAATGAGAGAGAGAAGCATGAGAAGGAGTTTTTTTCTGAAAGGTAAAGGTCAAAACAGAGAAAGGTACAGTCTATAGTAGGACAGGAGAACAGGGGAGAAAGGGAGAATAGGAGAGAACGGGGAATAGGAGAGAAAGGGGGAATAGGAGAGAACAGGGAATAGGAGAGAACAGGGAATAGGAGAGAAAGAGGGAATAGGAGAGAAAGGAGGAATAGGAGAGAAAGGGGGAATAGGAAAGAAATGGGAATAGGAGAGAAAGGGGGAATAGGAGAGAAAGGGGGAATAGGAGAGAAATGGGAATAGGAGAGAAGGGGGGAATAGGAGAGAAAGGGGAATAGGAGAGAACGGGGGAATAGGAGAGAAAGGGGGAATAGGAGAGAAAGGGGGAATAGGAGAGAAAGGGGAATAGGAGAGAAATGGGGAATAGGAGAGAAAGGGGGAATAGGAGAGAAAGGGGAAATAGGAGAGAAATGGGAATAGGAGAGAAAGGGGAATAGGAGAGAAAGGGGAATAGGAGAGAAAGGGGGAATAGGAGAGAAAGGGGGAATAGGAGAGAAAGGGGAATAGGAGAGAACGGGGAATAGGAGAGAAAGAGGGAAAGAGGGAATAGGAGAGAAAGAGGGAATAGGAGAGAAAGGGGGAATAGGAGAGAAAGGGGGAATAGGAGAGAAAGGGGGAATAGGAGAGAAAGGGGGAATAGGAGAGAACGGGGAATAGGAGAGAAAGGGGGAATAGGAGAGAAAGGGGGAATAGGAGTGAAAGGGGGAATAGGAGAGAACGGGGAATAGGAGTGAAAGGGGGAATAGGAGAGAAAGGGGGAATAGGAGCGAAAGGGGAATAGGAGAGAAAGGGGGAATAGGAGAGAAAGGGGAATAGGAGAGAAAGGGGGAATGAGAGCAGCTGTTTAGTGAGTAGAGGGGACTCTCCATGCTGACTCAACAAACTTCTCACAACCCCACAGGAAGTTAAGGGTGTTCCCTAAGGTCCCCTTGACCTTAGAGTCACCAGCTTCAGTAGTAGCACCATATACTCTGACAACATTCACCTGAACCAGCTGGCGTGGGGCTGAGAAGTCATTAGCTGATTCACTAGGTATTTTCTAAGAAAATAACAGGTTGAATGTGAAGAAGAAGATAGAAGAAGATAGAAGAAGTTTATGATGTGTTATTATGTCATTGTTATAACTGTAACATGAAGGCTTTATGATGGAGTGTTCTACTAATGTGTTACTATCATTATCTTCCCCCAGCGTCGTCCAGACACCACCTTCTACCACGAGGGCTTCTTTTGGAGGTGCTCCTTCAGGGGAAACCTGGACGACCACACCCTCTTGAAGTTCTGGATCAGTAAGTCAGATAATATTGCACTGCGCTTATTCACTACTTGTATAAAGTAGAACACTGGGGTCTTTCAATCCTATTACTTTCTTTAATTGACATGTTGGCCAGTACAGGGCCAGAATGAAACAATGCAAACAGTTCATGACAGCAGAGAGGAAGAGACGAAGCGAGAGGTTTCACTCTCACCAAAATCTGTCCAATATAAGCCCAATGCGTTTGTATGGGTTTATTTTGGACCGAAGCTTGTTGCCTGCCTTCCCGCCTTTGGGACAACAACTCCAAATGTTAGGGCGGAGACATGAGCCCCACTCATTTATCGAATGTGACTTCTTGATGCCTTGAAGTGGTATGAGACCCCTATCATGTGATATTATTCTTGGGTCATGTGACTCAATGGAAAGGCTGCATGTGCAGTCATTCAGTTCCGTTGTCATCTGATGAGATTTGTTGACAGTCTCTAATAGGGAGACTGTCAACAGGGAGGGTCATTGTCCCAAACACCCTCAAACGTTGGTAAGGACCTGGAGAGGGTCTGCTGAATTCCACAAGGCAGAGGAGAGCGAGAGAGGAGAAAGAGAGTTAGAAGAAATTGAAAAAAGAGAGAGTGGAAATTAACAACATTTAATGCAATTATCAATTTTTATGCATTTGATAAAACTGTAAGACTATTCCAGCTTGTTCTCTGTATAGATTCCACTAGTACATGCTGTCTTTGTAATATAAGGGCCCTTGATGAGGAGAGGATGATAATGCCAGTGTCACAAACCATTTTCCAAGCTGTTGAAAGGCACAGTCAACTTAGTGTATGTAAACTTCTGACCCACTGGAATTCTGATACAGTGAATGTTAAGTTAAATAATCTGTCTGTAAACAATTGTTGGAAAAATTACTTGTGTCATGCACAAAGTAGATGTCCTAACCGACTTGCCAAAACTATAGTTTGTTAACAAGAAATTTGTGGAGTGGTTGAAAAACTAGTTTTAATGACTCCAACCTAACACGGAACCCAAACCGGCTGCTCGCGTGCGCCATCATGCATAAATGTATTTTGTCCCCCCACACCAAATGCGATCACGACACGCAGGTTAAAATATCAAAACAAACTCTGAACCAATTATATTAATTTGGGGACAGGTCGAAAAGCATTAAACATTTATGGCAATTTAGCTAGTTAGCTTGCACTTGCTAGCTAATTTGTCCTGGGATATAAACATTGAGTTATTTTACCTGAAGTGCACAAGGTCCTCTACTCCACCAATTAATCCACACATAAAACGGTCAACCGAATCGTTTCTAGTCATCAAGCCTCCTTCCAGGCTTTTTCTTCTCTTGACTTCATGTTGCGATTGGCAACTATCATAAATTAGGTGCATTACCGCCACTGGTCTCGTTCGTCTTTCAGTCACCCATGTGGGTTTAACTAATGAGGAGATGGCACGTGGGTACCTGCTTATATAAACCAATGAGGAGATGGGAGAGGCAGGACTTGCAGCACGATCTGCGTCAGAAATAGAACTGATTTCTATTTTAGCCCTTGGCGCACACGAGCAGTGTGGGTGCAATAATTGAATAACATAGATTTCTACATTTATTTTCCAACGCTCGTGCACACGACGCGAGCGGTATGGTCAGCCTGTGAGTGTATGTAAACTTCCGACTTCACAGCTGAAGTACACTCACAGGCTGACCACACCGCTCGCGTCGTGTGCACGAGCGTTGCAAAATAAATGTAGAAATCTATGTTATTCAATATATATATATATATATATATATATATACATGTATATATATATATATATATATATATGTATGATTCAATGTATGTCACAATGTGTTTGTTTGTCTCTCACTAGCCAATCAGCCACATGCCAAAGTTTGCACACACGCCTACCTCTTCCCCTTTCCAGTGTCTCAACAGACTCACAATGCCACTGCATATGACTCTGCAATCAGTAAGTCTCTGTGTGTGTGTGTGTATATTATATGTAATTGACATATAATATATGTAGCCTACTATGAGATTGTGAGTGTCCACATGTGCTTGTGTTGGTGTATTCAAATTAAAGTCAGCCTATCATTCTGTTACTCATGGTTCTCACAATGATTGACATTCGTCTCATCCAGTCTACAGAGGCTTCTGGAGTATCTTCATGCTAATTGGTGTGGCTGCCGTCGTAATGGGCGGGTTTTTTATCATCTGTGCTGCCCCATTTGCCAGTCATCGTCTATATAAGGCTGGGGGCGGCCTCTTCCTGATGTCCGGTGAGTCATTGGCCGATAACATCATACATTTCAGGATACACAACATAGGATAGGATTGAGCTAAATAGTTTCCCTCTGTTGAACGGATGTACGAAGATGAAAAGCTCATGAATACCATCCATAATACAAATACCTGCTTCAGCCAGTCTGATACGGTCTCTCTATCTCTCTGTTTTTTCTCCCTATCACCTCCTCTCCGCCTACCTTTCTCTCTCCCATCATCTCTCTCTCACACACACACACACACACACACACACACACACACACACACACACACACACACACACACACACACACACACACACACACACACACACACACACACACACACACACACACACACCTCTTCAACCTTGCCTATCTTTCTCTCCCCCTCCCTTCCCTCAGCTCTGTTCCTGCTGGGTGTGGTGTGGATGTCTGTGCTGTGGGTGGAGTTGATGGATGTGGTGCAGTTCTACGTGGACCACCAGCGCTCCTCTTTGTGCCCCACCTTCGACCTCACCATCCACTACGGCCTGTCCTTCTTCTTCGCCCCCGTCGGCATCTCCTTCTGCCTCCTGGCCGGACTCCTCTTCCTCCTCATTGGCCGGTCCGTACAGATGCAGTATCACTGATTGGTGTTACCGTGACGATAGGGGGAGGCTTCCGAAACTCTGCAACAGGTTTGGGGCCAATTCTATTTCCATTCCTTTAATTCAGGAAGTCAACTGAAATTCCAATTCCACATTCCTCTCATAGAGAAGCATTGAGATACATTTGAATTGGAATTTCAGTTTACTTCCTGAATTTACTGAATTTACAAATAATTGACCCCAACCCTGCGCTGTAACTTCAAGAATGTGTTGAAAATCTCTGCGTTCTGTCAATCATCCACCAATAGAATGAACTCTGTGTTGTCACTGATTTGACTGGTCACATGACATGTTTCAGTCACTGCCAGTGTTTGACAGAGTTCCACCTAAAGTGGAGTTCAGGATCGATTTTTTTTTAAAATGACACCCTATACCCCCATATTAGTGCACTACTTTTCACCAGAGCCTCTATAGGGAATAGAGCACCATTTGAGACGCAGACAAGTCCTAAATTCCCCATCACTACATGTTCTTCACCTGACACATACAGTACTGGGAGACACACGATTGGTTGGTTGAAACGCGGCAGCGGATGTTGGTGATTTGCTTATGCAGGCTGTCTGCAGTCACATGTCAGATGTTGCCGTAGCAGCGAGTAGGAAATGACGATGATAAGGGATCAGGAAAAGTGTTTTGTTTGGGAGTTGTTTCTCTTTGTATTGGTATCCTTAGTCAAATGGTTTTTAGAAGGCTGCTACTGAGTGTGTTGAGTCGAACAAGTCACTTTATATGCTATAGATGTGGTTACCACTTTTATAAATGGAAAACATGTGTATTCCTTTTTCAATTATTAACACATTTTGAGAGGAAATGTGAATGCCTCAACGTGATAGAATCATGCTGCGTGAAGAGTTAGAAATAAGACATAGAAGTGGAGATTAGATCATCATAGAGTGATATTAATGATCGGGGCATTTCACGGTGTGATTTTAAGATTTTGATATTCAGCCTTCTTGACACTGCACTGTCAGTTTAGTCCTTATTTTTGGTCAAACCAGTCAATCAGATATCTTAGTGCCTGCTGAGAAAAATGTGTGTTATAGTGAATTAATGGTTAATATAAGAGCCATATATTTAGAATATATGAAAATACTGTATGGCTCTGGTTATAATGTTTGAGTAAAGGACTTGTTTGCTTTGTAAACACACTGAACAAAAATATAAACTCAGCATGCAACAATTTCTAAGATTTTACTGAGTTACAGTTCATATGAGGAAATCAGTCAATTTAAATGAATTCATTAGTCCCTAATCTATGGATTTCACATGACTGGGAATACAGATATGCATCTGTTGGTATCTGGTGTGACCACCATTACCATAACCCCACCGCCACCATGGGGCACTCTGTTCACAATGTTGACATCAGCAAACCACTCACCCACACAACGGCATACACGCTGTCTGCCATCTGTCTGGTACAGTTGAAACCAGGATTCCTCTGTGAAGAGCACACTTCTCCAGCGTGCCAGTGGCCATTGAAGGGGAGCATTTGCCCACTGAAGTCGGTTACGATGCCGAACTGCAGTCAGGTCAAGACCCTGGTGAGGACTACGAGCACACAGATGAGCTTCCCTGAGACGGTTTCTTCTGTTGTGCAAACCCACAGTTTCATCAGCTGTCCGGGTGGCTGGTTGTGAGGCCGATTGGACGTACTGCCAAATCCTGTTAAACGACGTTGGAGGTGGCTTATGGTAGAGAAATTAGCATTCAATTATCTGGCAACAGCTCTGGTTGACTTTCCTGCAGTCAGTATGCCAATTGCCTGCTCCCTCAAAACATCTGTGGCATTGTGTTGTGTGAAAAAACATTTTAGAGTGGCCTTTTATTGTCCCCCAGCACAAGGTGCACCTGTGTAATGATCATGTTGTTTAATCAGCTTCTTGATATGCCACACCTGTCAGGTGGATGGATTATTTTGGCAAAGTAGAAATGCTCACTAACAGGGATGCAAACAAATTTGTGCACAAAATATGAGAGAAAAAAGCTTTTTGTACGTATGGAATATTTCTGGGATCTTTTATTTCAGCTCATGAAATATGGGACCAATACTTTACATGTTGCATTTATATTTGTGTTCAGTGTAGTAGATTATTTATCGAACAATGTAAATTACTACACATGCAGGTTAAAACACTAATAAATGGATAAAATATTTTTTGTGAATGTGTTTTTTGGATACATTTTATTCAAAATGAAAGTGTAGTTGTTATGTTAATGACTTGAACGTTCACATAACAAAGCCTGATTTTATGATCAAAACATACTCTCTCCTTCAGTGTTTTTTCTGGCTTTTACTCATTCAATCAAGAGCCATGAATTTATCACAAAGTATTTGGAAAGGGAAAGAGGGATACCTAGTCAGTTGTATAACTGAATGCATTCAATTGAAATGCAGTCTGCCGCATTTAACATGCCAAGAAAATGTATGTTTTGGACGTGACACAGACAGGTCTAATCACTGTTCTCTAAACCAATATCCACATTTTATAATATTAGCTACTGCCTTTCTCTCTTTAGTGGCAGCTGTGCATTTGATTTGGCTAAGAAGATCATCATTAGAGAATATTCAAACCCAGACTGTCCCCACCATGCCAAAAGCACTGGGTAAACTTAGACACATCTAATGATTACAATGGCTATTTGAATCTACAGGTGTGCCTCATTGAAAATACCATCTAGTCAAATGTGTCTAATGACTGTCTGTGGTATGGTCTGTTTTGGTCTGTAGTGTGTACTCTGTGTAGTCTCAGAGCACCACTCTTCACATCTAGACAGTGCTCTAGATGGATGTTCTTATCAGATAAGGACTTACTGCAGCTAACCAGATCGACCGACTCACCAGAGACCGAGTGAAACTAGAAGGTCCATCGATGGACCCTCCAGACGTCAACTTTTACCATCCCGGCATTATGAACCACACTACCATGTCTCAGTGGTACAAGTGTTGGGAGTGGCCCACCGGTCTGCCGTTCTACCTGGGAGTTGAGGTGTTCAACTGCCTCCTGGGTCTGGTCACCAACAGCTGGTACCTGTGGCTGGTCGCGGGCGGCCCTCTGGTCCAGGTCATCAAGGAGATCTTCGCCCTCAACCTGGCCATTATGGAGCTCCTCTACTGCCTTATTTCACCACTGACCGTCTTCAACACCCTCTTCATCAAAAGCCAGACCATCTTCCAATTCAGCGGCTATGCGATCGGCTTGGTCAGCACCGGCCGCCCTCTGCTCCAGTGCTTTATATGTGTGGAGCGCTACCTGGCGGTGGTCCACCCACTGCTCTTCCTGAAGTACAGGCCTCTGAGGTACAGGGGGGGGTGTGTGACTCTGGCTTGGCTGCTGTCTCTCATATTCTGTGTTGTGATCGGCTTAATAGGCAGCGTGATAGTCAATGCCGCCGTTTTCTCAATCACTCTGGCCATCGACTTCTTCTGCTGTGTCTCCATCCTGAGGGTGCTGGGCAAGTCCGGTCCAGGGGATGGAGGGAAGGAGAGACAGGGGGAGAAAGAAGAGGGAGGGGACTTGATGAAGAGAAGAGCGTCCCGTACTGTTCAGATCATTCTGCTGACTCTGCTGGTGAATTACACTCCTTCCATCATCGGAGGTGTCCTGGTACGTTGTCTCCCTGATGGTTCAGTGATAGCGTTGTGTGTCGTGGTTCCTATCACTTTGATGTTTACTGTTTTTGGGAGTTTCACTCAGCCACTTCTCTACCTAACCAGGGCTGGAAAACTACCCTCTGTCTGTTGGAAAAGAGATGGATGATAGCCCTACTTTGGAGGAAAGGTTGCCTGGTTAAATTGTATTTATAAACACAAACAAACACAAACAACACTGTTTTTGAATGACATTAATTATAGATACAGTTGTAGGATCTTAATTTGAGCCAGTTTGCTATAGCAGAAAAATAACCGTAAATGTGAATCATTATGTGGATCGTAATTAATGAAAAAAAAATTGTATGGGTTGATACATTTTTCGTTAGGGCAAATCAATTATGAAGTGGAAATTACAAACGTTAGAAGCCTTTTTAAACCTTCAATAGACATTTGCATTTCCTGCAATGCAGGAAAATTCTCAACCACAAAAGAGAGAATTTTTAAAATGTAACCTTTATTTAGCTCTGGATAAGAGCGTCTGCTAAATGACTTAAATGTAAATGTAAATGTATTTAACTAGGCAAGTCAGTTAAGAATAAATTCTTATTTACAATGATGGCGTATCCCGGCGAAACCTGGACGACGCTGGGCCAATTGTGCGCCGCCCTATGGGACTCCCAATCACAGCCGGTTGTGATACAGCATGCCTCATGAGAGCTTAGTTCAACTGTGCTACTCCATCAGAATCTGAAATATAAGCTTGTTTAACTCCAATGTTTGTAAATAAGGTAAATGTAAAAAAACACTGGTAAAATGGTTAAAACTATCATTTTTTATATGGATGGTCAGTCCTTGCATCCATAGCTGTCTATAAATTTGAGAGTGGTTATATTTCTCAGGGGTGGCGGGGTGACCGCTTCCTTTAACTTGAACTGCAGAGTTCCACTTTAAACTTGATAATGTTAGTACATTGTAAGGGTTCATTTTACTTCAGCTATTTGTAATACTGTATGTAATACAAAAGTAATGTTAGTGTAATATCATAATTACTTTTGCAACAAAACCTGCCCAAGCAGTTGTATTTTATTTTTTTGTGATCTTTATTTTGATGTGTTCTTATGATGTCTGTGTGAATTTTGTCTGTGAGAGCTTTGTCTGTGAGAGCTTTGTGAGACCTTGTGCTGTGTTGGCCTATCTTGCTATTTCAAGGTCAGTTGAACCAAAGTACAGACATAATGCCAAGGCTTAACACAGTCAACTTTAAACTTGTATTTCTATCCTTTCTATTTCATCTCCTTGTGGTCCTGTATGACTTATTTCAAAGTCAGATATGTCAACTTCATTATATGCCTGCTTGGTCTGTATGCCATCATTTGTTATGTAAATCTGTCCAAAGAAACAAATAAAAATACATGCCCCATTTTTTTGTAAAATGACAGACCCAAATCCACCCTTTAAAATGTGGAGTAAATGAAAAAAATGGAACTCAACACACTGATCTATTCATATCCTAACCACTAGAGAGCAGTGTTGTCCTATTGCTAATTTAGCCTCTGCTGAGAAACAAACTTGTTGTTTCGAACTATTGTTCGACTGGATTTCTAATCACCTTGTATTTTATGGCTTATGCGTTCCCTCAGAGGGAGGATTTGTATAGAGCTCCTGTGTATGTGAAGATGGATATGAAGGTGTTCACACCTTGTCTGACAGCAGCAGGGTCATTTGACTCATGAATGGAGGACTTGATCAGTGTCCTGTGCTGCTGATTCTCCTGAATCTGTGTTAAAGAAATACCCTGCCATACATCATAATACATTTACTTTTAAACAAAGTGCATCCATAGATTTACCATTCCAGACAGAGTGTGACTTCCTGTAAGAACAGAGTGTGACTTCCTGTAAGAACAGAGTGGCACGGTATTACTGTGTGATCATTCAGAGAGAATTACCTCCTGGCCCTGATGTTTGGGGTGAATAAAGCTATGGAGACACAATCCTTTTCTCTAGAATAAGGAAAACACACACCTGAATGGGATAGGCCCAAGCTGGTCAAACTGACTAACACTCTTGTGCAGATGCCCATGATTTATTATAAGGTAAAACCACCAATGTGTCAGCAAAAGCTGCCTTTCCTCATGCAGACATTCTACAGTACCTCCTTCTCTAAGAGTGTCCGGACACCGGGGATAGACGCCACACAAGTCACAAAAATAGCAGGCACTAACTCTGCCTTGGTTCGTTGGACAAAGCCTATGGGGAAATGAATGCCGTTTTTGGATAAACGCTGACAATAAGTTCTGTGGTAAACACAGGCTTAGGAGATCTGATACAATTTGTTCTGTGAGATAATCTTCATCAGCTAATGTCACTTTTTGAGAATTTGGAAGCATTTATGTCATTTAAAAAAGCACAAAGGCTTCATAATTCATAAAGGTCATGTTAACTGACTGATATTATCTCATAGAACAAAACATATAACATCTCCTAAGCCTGTGTTAACCTCAGACCTTATTTTCGGACTTTATCCCAAAACCCTATTCTTGCCTCATTAATTTTCCCCATAGGGATGGCTGAAGGAACCAGATGTAACTCACTTACTGAGATGATCATATTCCCCATAGGGATGGCTGAAGGAACCAGATGTAACTCAGTTACTGAGATGATCATATTCCCCATAGGGATGGCTGAAGGAACCAGATGTAACTCAGTTACTGAGATGATCATATTCCCCATAGGGATGGCTGAAGGAACCAGATGTAACTCACTTACTGAGATGATCATATTCCCCATAGGGATGGCTGAAGGAACCAGATGTAACTCACTTACTGAGATGATCATATTCCCCATAGGGATGGCTGAAGGAACCAGATGTAACTCACTTACTGAGATGATCATATTCCCCATAGGGATGGCTGAAGGAACCAGATGTAACTCAGTTACTGAGATGATCATATTCCCCATAGGGATGGCTGAAGGAACCAGATGTAACTCAGTTACTGAGATGATCATATTCCCCATAGGGATGGCTGAAGGAACCAGATGTAACTCAGTTACTGAGATGATCATATTCCCCATAGGGATGGCTGAAGGAACCAGATGTAACTCAGTTACTGAGATGATCATATTCCCCATAGGGATGGCTGAAGGAACCAGATGTAACTCACTTACTGAGATGATCATATTCCCCATAGGGATGGCTGAAGGAACCAGATGTAACTCAGTTACTGCGATGATCAGGGAGTCAAAGACAGACAGGAAAGATGAGTGACAAGGTGAATGGAAAGTATACAGTGTGAGATACAATTACAGTTTTTTACAATCACTTTGGCACTAATTTCTGAACCTTGATGTCATTTTTCAAAACTCTAGACAAAACTCACAACCGATGATCAAAATGCATATTTTTCAAAACTCTTAACACTTTTTCCATTTGCTTGGATACAATACACGTAAAGCTAAGATCATTTGTTCATTGAACTAAAATCACATGTTCAAATAGACAAAACTTAACATCAAAGTATTACCATTTCAAAATGCAATTCACACATTACATCTGAGATGACTGTCTATTCATTTCATTACAATGATCTAACTATCAATTAATACAATCGCTCAAAATGATAAGTAACTGTTGCATTACTCTTAATGCATAGTTTTATGGAAACTGACAAACAATACACCATGTTTAGATTATGAAAGTTTCAGGATAACGAGGTCCATTGACACCAATTACCGTGGAATGTGAACCAATTGGACTACATTATCTATGGATGTAATATTTCATCATCATTCTTTATCAGACACTGTTTCTATTGTGCCATGTACCACTTTTCCAGACCATGTTTTCAGATTTGACATTACTGTACACTCACCGGCCACTTTATTAGGTACACCTATCTAGTACTGGGTAGGTGTGTTGTACAGTGTTGTATGTTAAGAGATGCCATTCTGCCCACCACAGTTTTAAACGTCTGTTATTTGAGCATTTGTGGCCTTTCTGTTAGCTTGAATGAGTCTGGACATTCTCCTCTGACCTCTCTCATAAACAAGGTGTTTTTTCCCACAGAACTGCCGCTCACTGATTGCGTTTCTTTATCGCACCATTCTCTGTAAACTCTAGAGACTGTAGTCCGTAAAAATCCCAGGAAGACACTGGCACCAACAATCATACCACGGTCAAGGTTGCTTAGATTACGCATCTTGCCCATTCTAATGTTTGGTCGAACAATTAAAGCTCTCTAATCTATATACTCTATATATTGAGTTGCAGGCAGCCACATGATTCGCTGTTCGAAGGAACAGGCTATTTGCGTTAACACGCATGTGTACCTAATAAAGTGTCCGGTAAGTGTATGTATGCAGGACCACGTAATTGCTTTTCCAATACTGGCAACTTGTTACTGATGATTGATTTCACATTGTGATACGAGTATATAGTGAAATGAGTGGTATCCACCTACAACAACATAGCGAGAACATGGAGCCGCCAGGTGATCCAGGTCACAATAGAGGTCAAGCAGGGTGAGGAGGAAGACAAGGAAGACGTGGTGGCCAAAGGAATAGCAGGGGACAAGCACCCTTTCTGAGAGGTGGTCGTGGGCCTCGTTTGAGAGTATTGGGGGAACGTGGTAGAGGACAAGCACCCCTTCTGAGAGGTGGTCGTGGGCCTCGTTTGAAAGGTGTGGGGGAACGTGGTAGAGGACAAGCACCCCTTCTGAGAGGTGGTCGTGGGCCTCGTTTGAAAGGTGTGGGGGAACGTGGTAGAGGACAAGCACCCCTTCTGAGAGGTGGTTGTGGGCCTCGTTTGAAAGGTGTGGGGGAACGTGGTAGAGGACAAGCACCCCTTCTGAGAGGTGGTTGTGGGCCTGGTTTGAGAGTATTGGGGGAACGTGGTAGAGGACAAGGCCACGGACCAAGAGAGCGGCAGCAACAGCAAAGAGTGTCCAATGAAATCCGAGCAATAGTTGTAGACCATGTCATAAATCATGGCAAGACAATGACTGAGGCAGCTACTATGATTCAACCAAACCTCAGAAGATCTGTCATGTTTTGTCTTTGATCATGTCTTGTCCCTGTGCTTCCCTCTGCTGGTCTTATTAGGTTCTTTCTCTTTCTCTCTCTCTATCGTTCCGTTCCTGCTCCCAGCTGTTTCTCATTCTCCCTACGACCTCATTTACTCTTTCACACCTGTCCCCTGTTTTGCCCTCTGATTAGAGTCCCTATTTCTTCCTCTGTTTTCCGCTCCTGTCCTTGTCGGATTCTTGTTTGATGTTTGCTGTTCCTGTGTCCTTGTTTCGCCCTGTCGTGTTCTTTGCCTTCTTCAGATGCTGCGTGTGAGCAGGTGTCTATGTCAGCTACGGCCAGTGCCTTCCCGAAGCGACCTGCAGTCTGTGGTCGCGTCTCCAGTCGTTCCTCTCTATTGACGAGAGGATTTCAGTTTCCTGTTTTGGATTACCATTGATTATATCCAGGAGAATCATTATTTGTTTAATACTGGAATAAAGACTCTGTTACTATTACGTCGCTTTTGGGTCCTCATTCATCAGCATAACAGAAGAATCCGACCAAGATGGACCCAGCGACTATGGATTCTCTCAACACTGCCGTCGAGTTCCAGGGAGCAATGCTCGGCAGACACGAGCAGGAATTGTTTGCTGCTCGTCATGCCGTTGAGACCCTGGCCGCTCAGGTCTCCGATCTCTCTGGACAGTTTCAGAGTCTTCGTCTCGTGCCACCAGCTACTTCCTGGTCTTCCGAGTCTCCGGAACCTAGGGTTAATAACCCACCATGTTACTCTGGGCAGCCCACTGAGTGTCGTTCCTTTCTCACCCAGTGTGATATTGTGTTCTCTCTCCAGCCCAACACGTACTCAAGAGAGAGAGCTCGGATCGCTTACGTCATATCACTCCTTACTGGTCGGGCTCGGGAGTGGGGCACAGCTATCTGGGAGGCAAGGGCTGAGTGTTCTAACGATTATCAGAACTTTAAAGAGGAGATGATACGGGTTTTTGATCGTTCAGTTTTTGGGAAGGAGGCTTCCAGGGCCCTGGCTTCCCTATGTCAAGGTGATCGATCCATAACGGATTACTCTATAGAGTTTCGCACTCTTGCTGCCTCCAGTGACTGGAACGAGCCGGCGTTGCTCGCTCGTTTTCTGGAGGGACTTCACGCTGAGGTTAAGGATGAGATTCTCTCCCGGGAGGTTCCTTCCAGCGTGGACTCTTTGATTGCACTCGCCATCCGCATAGAACGACGGATAGATCTTCGTCATCGAGCTCGTGGAAGAGAGCTCGCGTTAACGGTGCTTCCCCTCTCCGCATCTCAACCATCTCCTCCCACCGGCTCAGAGACTGAGCCCATGCAGCTGGGAGGTATTCGCATCTCGACTAAGGAGAGGGAACGGAGAATCACCAACCGCCATTGCCTCTATTGCGGTTCTGCTGGACATTTTGTCATGTCATGTCCAGTAAAAGCCAGAGCTCATCAGTAAGCGGAGGGCTACTGGTGAGCGCTACTACTCAGGTCTCTCCATCAAGATCCTGTACTACCTTGTCGGTCCATCTACGCTGGACCGGTTCGGCTGCTTCCTGCAGTGCCTTGATAGACTCAGGGGCTGAGGGTTGTTTTATGGACGAAGCATGGGCTCGGAAACATGACATTCCTCTCAGACAGTTAGGGAAGCCCACGCCCATGTTCGCCTTAGATGGTAGTCTTCTCCCCAGTATCAGATGTGAGACACTACCTTTAACCCTCACAGTATCTGGTAACCACAGTGAGACCATTTCCTTTTTGATTTTTCGTTCACCTTTTACACCTGTTGTTTTGGGTCATCCCTGGCTAGTATGTCATAATCCTTCTATTAATTGGTCTAGTAATTCTATCCTATCTTGGAACGTTTCTTGTCATGTGAAGTGTTTAATGTCTGCTATCCCTCCTGTGTCTTCTGTCCCCTCTACTCAGGAGGAACCTGGTGATTTGACAGGAGTGCCGGAGGAATATCATGATCTGCGCACGGTCTTCAGTCGGTCCAGAGCCAGCTCCCTTCCTCCTCACCGGTCGTATGATTGTTGTATTGATCTCCTTCCGGGGACCACTCCCCCTCGGGGTAGACTATACTCTCTGTCGGCTCCCGAACGTAAGGCTCTCGAGGATTATCTGTCTGTTTCTCTCAACGCCGGTACCGTGGTGCCTTCTTCCTCTCCCGCCGGAGCGGGATTTTTCTTTGTTAAGAAGAAGGACGGTACTCTGCGCCCCTGCGTGGATTATCGAGGGCTGAATGACATAACGGTTAAGAATCGTTATCCGCTTCCCCTTATGTCGTCAGCCTTCGAGATTTTGCAGGGAGCCAGGTGCTTTACTAAGTTGGACCTTCGTAACGCTTACCATCTCGTACGCATCAGAGAGGGGGACGAGTGGAAAACGGCGTTTAACACTCCGTTAGGGCATTTTGAATACCGGGTTCTGCCGTTCGGTCTCGCTAATGCTCCAGCTGTCTTTCAGGCATTAGTTAATGATGTACTGAGAGACATGCTGAACATTTTTGTTTTCGTTTACCTTGACGATATCCTGATTTTTTCACCGTCACTCGAGATTCATGTTCAGCACGTTCGACGTGTACTCCAGCGCCTTTTAGAGAATTGTCTCTACGTGAAGGCTGAGAAGTGCGCCTTTCATGTCTCCTCTGTCACTTTTCTCGGTTCTGTTATTTCCGCTGAAGGCATTCAGATGGATCCCGCTAAGGTCCAGGCTGTCAGCGATTGGCCCGTCCCTAAGTCACGTGTCGAGTTGCAGCGCTTTCTCGGTTTCGCTAATTTCTATCGGCGTTTCATTCGTAATTTCGGTCAAGTGGCTGCCCCTCTCACAGCTCTGACTTCTGTCAAGACTTGCTTTAAGTGGTCCGGTTCCGCCCAGGGAGCTTTTGATCTCCTCAAGAAGCGTTTTACATCCGCCCCTATCCTTGTTACTCCTGACGTCACTAAACAATTCATTGTCGAGGTTGACGCTTCAGAGGTGGGCGTGGGAGCCATTCTGTCTCAGCGCTTCCAGTCTGACGATAAGGTCCATCCTTGCGCTTACTTTTCTCATCGCCTGTCGCCATCGGAACGCAACTATGATGTGGGTAACCGCGAACTGCTCGCCATCCGCTTAGCCATAGGCGAATGGCGACAGTGGTTGGAGGGGGCGACCGTCCCTTTTGTCGTTTGGACTGACCATAAGAACCTTGAGTACATCCGTTCGGCCAAACGACTTAATGCACGTCAAGCTCGTTGGGCGTTGTTTTTCGCTCGTTTCGAGTTCGTGATTTCCTATCGTCCGGGAAATAAGAACACCAAGCCTGATGCCTTATCCCGTCTCTTTAGTTCTTCTGTGGCTTCTACCGACCCCGAGGGGATTCTCCCTGAAGGGCGTGTTGTCGGGTTGACTGTCTGGGGAATTGAGAGACAGGTAAAGCAAGCACTCACTCACACTGCGTCGCCGCGCGCTTGTCCTAGTAACCTTCTGTTCGTTCCTGTCTCTACTCGTCTGGCTGTTCTTCAGTGGGCTCACTCTGCCAAGTTAGCTGGCCACCCCGGCGTTCGGGGTACGCTTGCTTCTATTCGCCAGCGGTTTTGGTGGCCTACTCAGGAGCGGGACACGCGTCGTTTCGTGGCGGCTTGTTCGGACTGCGCGCAGACTAAGTCAGGTAACTCTCCTCCTGCCGGTCGTCTCAGACCGCTTCCCATTCCTTCTCGACCATGGTCTCACATCGCCTTAGACTTTATTACCGGTCTGCCTTCGTCTGCGGGGAAGACTGTGATTCTTACGGTTATCGATAGGTTCTCTAAGGCGGCACATTTCATTCCCCTCGCTAAGCTTCCTTCCGCTAAGGAGACGGCACAAATCATCATTGAGAATGTGTTCAGAATTCATGGCCTCCCGTTAGACGCCGTTTCAGACAGAGGTCCGCAATTCACGTCACAGTTTTGGAGGGAGTTCTGTCGTTTGATTGGTGCTTCCGTCAGTCTCTCTTCCGGGTTTCATCCCCAGTCTAACGGTCAAGCAGAAAGGGCCAATCAGTCGATTGGTCGCATTTTACGCAGCCTTTCGTTTCGAAACCCTGCGTCTTGGGCAGAACAGCTCCCCTGGGCTGAGTACGCTCACAACTCGCTTCCTTCGTCTGCTACCGGGCTGTCCCCGTTTCAGAGTAGTCTTGGCTACCAGCCTCCTCTGTTTTCGTCCCAGCTCGCCGAGTCCAGCGTTCCCTCCGCTCAGGCTTTTGTCCAACGTTGTGAGCGCACCTGGAGGAGGGTCAGGTCTGCACTTTGCCGTTACAGGGCGCAGACTGTGAGAGCCGCCAATAAACGTAGGATTAAGAGTCCTAGGTATTGTCGCGGTCAGAGAGTGTGGCTTTCCACTCGTAACCTTCCCCTTACGACAGCTTCTCGCAAGTTGACTCCGCGGTTCATTGGTCCGTTCCGTGTCTCTCAGGTCGTCAATCCTGTCGCTGTGCGACTGCTTCTTCCGCAACATCTTCGTCGCGTCCACCCTGTCTTCCATGTCTCCTGTGTCAAGCCTTTTCTTCGCGCCCCCGTTCGTCTTCCCTCCCCCCCCCCCCGTCCTTGTCGAGGGCGCTCCTATTTACAAGGTACGGAAGATCATGGACATGCGTTCTCGGGGACGTGGTCACCAGTACTTAGTGGATTGGGAGGGTTACGGTCCTGAGGAGAGGAGTTGGGTTCCATCTCGGGACGTGCTGGACCGTTCGTTGATTGATGATTTCCTTCGTTGCCGCCAGGGTTCCTCCTCGAGTGCGCCAGGAGGCGCTCGGTGAGTGGGGGGGTACTGTCATGTTTTGTCTTTGATCATGTCTTGTCCCTGTGCTTCCCTCTGCTGGTCTTATTAGGTTCTTTCTCTTTCTCTCTCTCTATCGTTCCGTTCCTGCTCCCAGCTGTTTCTCATTCTCCCTACGACCTCATTTACTCTTTCACACCTGTCCCCTGTTTTGCCCTCTGATTAGAGTCCCTATTTCTTCCTCTGTTTTCCGCTCCTGTCCTTGTCGGATTCTTGTTTGATGTTTGCTGTTCCTGTGTCCTTGTTTCGCCCTGTCGTGTTCTTTGCCTTCTTCAGATGCTGCGTGTGAGCAGGTGTCTATGTCAGCTACGGCCAGTGCCTTCCCGAAGCGACCTGCAGTCTGTGGTCGCGTCTCCAGTCGTTCCTCTCTATTGACGAGAGGATTTCAGTTTCCTGTTTTGGATTACCATTGATTATATCCAGGAGAATCATTATTTGTTTAATACTGGAATAAAGACTCTGTTACTATTACGTCGCTTTTGGGTCCTCATTCATCAGCATAACAAGATCACCCATGGCCTCAATCATCAGAACTTTCCTCAATGAGAACCGGTAAGTCTTCAGCATGCACTAAACATTAGGCTACTCTCAACTGTCAAATGACTGTATACTGCATGCCAATGTGTACCACAGAGTAGGTGATGTGACTAAATGTGTTCTTGCTGTCATTTTCCCTGCAGAATTTAGACTAGGCCAAATAGGGGAGGCAGAGGCAAAATTCTGACTGACCAACAAGAGTGGGCTGTGGTCAATTTGGTTCGGTCCAGAAATTATATTCGCCTTACAGAAATTCGGCAGCACATCTTGGACAATGATGTTCAACAATGTGGAAGCCATAAGTTTGCCGACTATTGCACGCATGCTGAAAAGGCACCAGGTGTCTCTAAAACAGCTATACCGTGTGCCTTTTGAAAGAAATGCAGACAGAGTGAAGCAACTGAGGACTGAGTATGTTCAGGTATGTTCAGTTTCAAGATGCCTGTTGTGAAAAATTGCCCCAAAATTCTACATCATTGAAATCAGTAATTATCTTTCCAAAATGTATTTTTAGAGGGTGATGGAGCTGGATGCTGACGAAAACCATCACAAATTCCTCTTTTTGGATGAGGCAGGCTTCAACCTGGCCAAGACAAGGAGGAGAGGTCGGAATTGTATTGGCCAGCAGGCAACCATTCAAGTACCTGGACAACGTGGGGCCAACATCACCATGTGTGCACCTAAATCGGAAGATGGTGTGGTGGGACGCAGACCTCGTATTGGATCATATAATGCAGCTCTCCTTGTAACCTTCCTTGATGAGCTAAATCAAGTCTGTAGAGCTGATGGCGTGACCTATGTCATTGTGTGGGATAATGTCAGGTTCCACCATGCTCAAATGGTGCAAGCATGGTTTCAGGCCCATCCACAATTTACCACCCTGTACTTACCCCATACTCTCCTTTCCTTAATTTTTCTCCACATGGAGGTGGAAGGAATATGATAGGAGCCCTCACGAACAAGCCACCCTTCTCCAGGCCATGGATGACGATGACAGCAATGACATCACGGGCAAACCAGTGTCAGGCCTGGATTCACCATGCCTGAAGATTCTTCCCAAGATGTTTGGCTAATGAAAACATCCATTGTGATGTTGATGAGAACCTGTGGCCAAATCCACAAGACAGGGTTGATGGAAATATAGAAGTACAGTAATCAATCCTTTGTTTTGCTTTTTACAGTAAGCCAGGTGAGGAACACTGCAGTTGACGTTTTACTGTATTTTTTTTCTTTTTTTGTAACTAATTATTTTTCCTTTGATTCAAAGAAACCTGTTGCGATTTTATTGTATTTCATCAATACATTTCAGATTTTGTTCAATGATTCCACTGTGTCTGTTGTATTCTCTCTACTAGTCCTTTTACAGTGATGTATTTACGTGCAGTACATAATGAAACATGTATCACCTATTTTGTACTACAAAATGTAATGATTGTACTTTTAATTTTTTACATTTTTATTTCAACTTTATTTAACCAGGTAGGCCAGTTGAGAACAAGTTCTTATTTACAAATGCGACCTGGCCAAGATAAAGCAAAGCAGTTCGACACATACAACAACACAGAGTTACACATGGAATAAACAAATGTACAGTCAATAACACAATAGAAAAAGTCTATATAGAGTATGTGCAAAGGAGGTAAGGCAATAAATAGGCCATAGTAGCGAAGTAAGTACAATTTAGCAAATGAACACTGGAGTGATAGATGTGCAGATGATGATGTGCAAGTAGAAATACTGGTGAGCAAAAAAAGTTTATAAAAACAATATGGGGATGAGGTAGGTAGTTGGATGGGCTATTCACAGATGGGCTGTGCACAGCTGCAGTGATCGGTAAGCTGCTCAGATAGCTGATGCTTAAAGTTAGTGAGGGAGATATAAGTCTTCAACTTCAGCGATTTTTGCAATTCGTTCCAGTCATTGGCAGCAGAGAACTGGAAGGAAAGGCGGCCAAAGTAGGTGTTGGCTTTGGGGCTGACCAGTGAGATATACCTGCTGGAGCACGTGCTACGGGTGTGTGCTGTTATGGTGACCAGTGAGCTGAGATAAGGCAGAGCTTTACCTAGCAAAGACTTATAGATGACCTGGAGCAAGTGGGTCTGGCGACGAATATGAAGCGAGGGCCAGCCGACGAGAGCGTACAGGTCGCAGTGGTGGGCCGTATATGGGGCTTTGGTGACAAAACGGATGGCACTGTGATAGACTGCATCCAGTTTGCTGAGTAGAGTGTTGGAGGCTATTTTGTAAATGACATTGCCGAAGTCGAGGATCGGTAGGATATTCAGTTTTACTAGGGTATGTTTGGCAGCGTCAGTGAAGGAGGCTTTGTTGTGAAATAGGAAGCCGATTCTAGATCTAATTTTGGATTGGAGATGTTTAATATGAGTCTGTAAGGAGAGTTTACAGTCTAGTCAGACACCTAGGTATTTGTAGTTGTCCACATATTCTAAGTCAGAACTGTCCAGAGTAGTGATGCTAGTCGGGCGGGCGGGCGGGTGCGGGCAGCGGTCGGTTGACGAACAACTACACAGTGAAACTATCGGTATCTTGTGTGTGAGTGACCTAAATTAATGTTCCTATAGTATTTCATGATACATTTGTTATTTAAACCAATGATTCTGCAAATGCACGGTTTCTTTAAAGATATGAATGCACAATGCAACGTTTTGAACATTGGACAGCCTGTGTTACAAGTGATGACCATTTTGAGTTTTGAAAAATGACCACAAGGTTCTGACATTAGTGCCAAAGTGATTGTAAAAAACTGTAAAACGTGATATGGAGACCAAAAGAATTGTCCTGAATTTTATACAGAACCTTCTGTGCATGCTATCTCTTGATAAAGAGATTATTTATCTAAATGGGATTTCCTAGTTTAAATGGAAAAGATAACATAACTAGAAAGTTCTCTATCTCCTTATCTCCGAGATGTGTTTGTGTGTGCCAGTGTGTGTGTCAGTGTGTGTGTGCATATATATATGTGTGTGTGTGTGCATATGTGTGTGTCAGTGTGTGTGTGTGTGTCAGCGTGTGCATGTGCGTGTGTGTGTGTGTGTGTGTGTGTGTGTGTGTGTGTGTGTGTGTGTGTGTGTGTGTGTGTGTGTGTGTGTGTGTGTGTGTGTGTGTGTGTGTGTGTGTGTGTGTGTGTGTGTGTGTGTGCTGCAGGTGCTAGGCCAATTCCTCCACAACCAGGCCTAGCAGACAGTAATGCCATCGGAGCGGGACCCAGCTGAATTCAGCTCTGTTCTGCATGGTTGCCCATGATAATTGCGTGATGATAGCGAGCGAGGGAGATGGGATATAATTTCCACCTCGAGATTCCTAAACAAATACCTGTGCTCAGCAAATGGATGGAGGGAAGAAGGGAGGAGGAGAGGAGTAGAGGGGGTGGCAGGTTGAGGGGAAGATGTGAGAGGGAGGAAGTGGTAAGGTGAGGAGCTGAGGGTGAGTGGATAAGGGATGAGGGGTTGAGGATGAGAGGGAATAAGATGTGAGGGGGTGATGGGAAAAGGGAAAAGGGGGTGAAGGGATGAGGAGGAGATGGAATGAAGGGGGTGAGAAAGTGAAGGGTAGAGATGGCAAGAGGTAAAAAACTATAAAGGAGGAAAATAGGGGAGAGAGGGGAAGGGGGGAACAAACAGTAGCCTAGTGGTAATTTAAACTGTCAACGTTGTTAGACTGCTGCTTGACCAATGGGGATTCATTGAGGTGAAGTCAAAGATTCTCCGATGTATTCTGAATAGTAAAAACAGACTCAAACAAGAAACTTCTGCATATATTTGAACATCTTTAGGAAAGTTTTAAGTTAATAAAAAACTAAAATGCTATCACCTCACGGCTCATCCAGGCCTCTTAAAACAGATGATCATCCTAATGTCTCATAATCCCAGAAGACATTAACGTCTGATTTAATTTAAATCTGATGACTTTCCCCTCAGACACTGGATGCATTTGAATTGCATGAACAAGATGGCACGTCCTGTTACACGCTGCACTCTTCTTCAGAGATAGTTTTACATAATGTCCCATTCCATTTGAAATAATGAATAGACAATGGGCCCATGTTAATGTGAGAATTTACAATTCAGAACACAGGGTCGTATAATTACTACGACTCATAACTCAGGGGCGTCCAGGCAGGGCTGGTGGTCCTTCATTTGCCTGGCGACCCAAACTCCGGCCAAAAGCTACGCCACATTAGTTTCTTCTCCGCAATGAGGTTGAATTTGAGTACCTCCCCAATGATTTCTAGAACCCAAACACATTGTAACCGTTCTGATTGGTCCAAAAAACCGATGTGTTGGGTCAGAGCCAGAACACAGGCTGTGTTTTGAACACAGGCAGTGTGTCATTGGACGGAAGAATGTAGCGAACGATAGAGTACTGGAAGATTCAGCTTGAGTCATCAGGCAAGTCCGTCATGGTGGTACAAAACGTGTAACATTTCAGCAGTCCGTCATGGTGGTACAAAACGTGTAACATTTCAGCAGTCCGTCATGGTGGTACAAAACGTGTAACATTTCAGCAGTCCGTCATGGTGGTACAAAACGTGTAACATTTCAGCAGTTCGTCATGGTGGTACAAAACGTGTAACATTTCAGCAGTCCGTCATGGTGGTACAAAACGTGTAACATTTCAGCAGTCCGTCATGGTGGTACAAAACGTGTAACATTTCAGCAGTCCGTCATGGTGGTACAAAACGTGTAACATTTCAGCAGTTCGTCATGGTGGTACAAAACGTGTAACATTTCAGCAGTTCGTCATGGTGGTACAAAACGTGTATCATTTCAGCAGTCCGTCATGGTGGTACAAAACGTGTAACATTTCAGCAGTTCGTCATGGTGGTACAAAACGTGTATCATTTCAGCAGTCCGTCATGGTGGTACAAAACGTGTATCATTTCAGCAGTCCGTCATGGTGGTACAAAACGTGTATCATTTCAGCAGTCCGTCATGGTGGTACAAAACGTGTATCATTTCAGCAGTTCGTCATGGTGGTACAAAACGTGTATCATTTCAGCAGTCCGTCATGGTGGAACAAAACGTGTATCATTTCAGCAGTCCGTCATGGTGGTACAAAACGTGTAACATTTCAGCAGTCCGTCATGGTGGTACAAAACGTGTAACATTTCAGCAGTCCGGTGAGAATGCAAACTATATTTTACTTTCAAAGTAGTAATATAAAAGCTATTTTAAACATGGAAAACACACATCTTTCATGATGCTGCCAATGCTGCTAACACATTGTATTAGTTAATTATGCAAAAACCCCAGCCACCATATGGGGTAATAAATGTAGCTTTTTATGTATATTCTTTGGTTTAATTTGTCTATTCTCTTCAAGCATATGTATTCTCTTCATGTGGCTACTGAGCAGCCGTAGAGGATAGCCCTCTTCACCAACTCAAGGCCTCTCTCTTCAAAGGAAACTAATGTCTTATATAATAACCTCTCAGAAGTTCCTTTTAATCTGCTGCCAGAATGGACATATAGGCCAACAGTGTATCTACATGTTTAATGGAGTGAGCTCCATTTAGTTAATGAGGGTTCCATTTTGTTCTCTTAATATTTTCAACCATGATCTCAGAACAGTTTGTCTGTCTGCTGAGCCAAGCTGCGTAGTAGTAGTGCCAGTAGTAGTAGTACCGCCAGTAGCAGTAGTAGTAGTAGTGTCACCAGTAGTAATACCAGTAGCAGCCAAGCTGCATATTAGTAGTGCCAGTAGTAGTAGTACTAGTACCAGTAGTAGTAGCAGTACCAGCAGTAGTACCAGTACCAGTAGTAGTACCAGTAGTAGTAGCAGTAGTACCTGTAGTAGTACAAGTAGTAGTAGCAGTAGTACCAGTAGAAGTACCAGTACCAGTAGTAGTAGTAGCAATAATATTAGTACCAGTAGCAGTACCAGTAGTAGTAGCAGTAGTACCAGTAGAAGTACCAGTACCAGTAGTAGTAGTAGCAATAATAGTAGTACCAGTAGTAGTAGTAGTAGTAGTACCAGTAGTGGTAGTAGTACCAGTACCAGTAGTACCAGTAGTAGTAGTAGTACCAGTACCAGTAGTACCAGTAGTAGTAGTAGTACCAGTACCAGTAGTAGTAGTAGTAGTAGTAGTAGTAGTAGTAGTAGTACCAGTAGTAGTAATTGTAGTAGTAGCAGTAGTATTAGTGAATATATTGCTAATGCAGGGACAGAGCCTCGTTCTACCATCCTCCTCCTCAATTGCCAACACTGAGTTTAAAACTTGTATACGATTTAAAATAAAATGAAATATGTGTAATTTAGGATATGTTTCACATGCTTTGTCTCTGATGGATTAACTGTGGAGTCTATTTCACAAAAGCCAATCATCCTCTCATTGCTTGCTCTCCAATGAGGCAGAACATAGTTTCATGTGTCTGGGAGATGAGTTCCCTGTGTCTTATGTAGTTATTTATACATTATTATATACTGTATACAGACTACACACATCCCCTTTAATCCCACCAGGATACCGTTATATATTCAATTACAGTTCCATGATTCTATTTCAACACAAGCAAGTATGTTTGGTTTTTCATCATCAAATATGCTTTTTCCATTACAACACGCCATCTTGTTATAAATTTAGAAATGGCAAAGGTAGTCAGCAAATATTTGTAGAGTAATCTGTTCATTCTCTTTTATTAATTATTAGTAAATGCATTGCCTTGTGAAGCTCATCCATACAGAACATGTATTAATATTGTAGCTATGGAAGAGTCCAGAATTCAGTGTTCAGATAAATCTCCTTATTTGGGCCCGAGGGACATTATTCAGTCATGATTTGGTCTTAGTTTCCCTTCCAGCAGTTATTCATGCCATTGAACCACACTCATGAATATTCAAATGACACTTAAATAACACTATTTTATTCAGTGTTGTGGGGCTGGGGATGGGGTTCAGGGGTACAGGCTTGATGCACTGAAGCTTAAAGGTGCAGTTTGTAACATTTTATTAATGATTTGGGGTTTGAAGATTATGATTTATAAATGCCTGACATAGCCTACAGTATCTTACGTTACAAACAACCCCCCAAAAAAGTGTTTCCAAGGATATTGGTTCTCTTTTCAACTGCTGAGAAAAATAAAACAATATTGTTTTCTCTTAAGGATTTCAATTATTTTACTACTACACACACATTATACAGCAGAGAAAATGTCTTTCCGTCTGATGGAGGCATTTTGTACTAGGTCCCAAACTAAATCATTTCTCATTTCTTCAACTGTGGATCGAGTTTGTCTTCTACGTGTTCGAGTCGCGGAACCATTCTTTTTGTGACTTTATAGTTTACATGCTTATTAATGCCATCTTCCAAGGGGCTGTCATCTATCATTCTCAGTAATGTCAGCTGGCGGAATTGGATAAAAAAATATATATACACAGACAAACACTGTTTATCATATTTTATTACATAAATATACAATTCTAATGTGTTTATTCAGATGCATAACATTTTCTTTGTTTTTTTCTTCATGTATATTCATAAGAGTTACTTCATATGCGACCCTAACCTCATTAGGGTAACATTTATGAAAATCATTATGTATTATGTATTGGAATTAAACAAAACAAAACAGGCATATTACTAATGCTTGAACTACATCAGTACAGGCATGAGAGTCACACAGTGTGGCTAATCTAGGTGACATCTCTCTGAAGTTAGAACAACACACTCAGGCTTATTTATGGGGGGGGGGGGGGTCACTAAGATACAGGACTGTAGAACAGAACAGGCCCACTGGTGAATCAGCTATTAACATCACTTGAAGAAATCCCTATGAGCAAGGTTTGTCTTCCCTTCACATTCCAACTCGTATAAGAAGTTGTGGGAGAATGTCGAGGAAAGAGCGGTACCAGACATGAGGAGAACAGGGACAGACTACAGGTTCACCTGAGCATCCAGATTAACTGAGAAAACCAAACCAAATAAATGATCTTCCAAAGGGAAACAATCCTGATCATCTTCAGCAACAGACAGACAGACAGACAGACAGACAGACAGACAGACAGACAGACAGACAGACAGACAGACAGACAGACAGACAGACAGACAGACAGACAGACAGACAGACAGACAGACAGACAGACAGACAGACAGACAGACAGATCGATCTGATGAGGTGAAGGTCCTTGTAGGTATTGGTTGTTGATCTTTCCTTGTTGGCTTTACTGGAGCAGTACCTAGGGGTAGTAGACAATCCACTCGTTCAAGTCTTCTTCCCAATACAATCCATTCAAATCCTGCATTGTCTCTCAAAAGACTACAAGTGGTATCTCGTCCTCGGAGCTGAAGTGTTTTTATGCAGGGATCGACCTGCAAATACTACCCATGACCCTGAGTGGGATTGATATTTCTTGAAAGTAAAATATGTTATACAGTATGTAGTTTACTGGTTTTCAATGGTAAAGCCAAATAGTATTAATTGAAGTATAATAATATCCTGAGCTTTATGTTAGTTGGGTCAACACATAATGCAACTCATAACTGCAGATCACAAATGAATATGTTCATATATTCATTTATACATTTGGATAGCTGTTTAGTTAAGACTTTTTGCAAGTCACAAGATGTACCATTCAATCTCTCTCTGGTGAATTCGCAGAACTTTCTTCTTTTTGAGTTTCATCATTTTAACAGAATATACTCGAATTGCCTTGGGAGTTTCTCAATGTATTGCAGGAGGAACATTGTTTCCTAAGAGCACACGTTCCACCTGATTCTAACACTGGAAAAGAATTCAGAACCACTCCAAACACCAACTATTTGTCCTCCTCGCTTTTACAAACTTTTACAGAGAACTTGTATCCAGACAAGCCAAACTAGGAGGCCATGCAGGAAGCCAGTCAGCTGCCAGTGGGGGTGCATGTGTTAAGGGTTTGTGAACATTTTTGCATTGATAAATAAACATTATTTTACATTATTTACATTATTTAAAAGATCTGTCAGGTCCCGTTAGAAGTTCCCGTTCACCATCGTGGTTGATTCGATCCATTGCTCTCAGGGTAAAGAATATTTAATTAACACACTGAATGAAATGAATAATCAATTTCCTAACAGCCACCAGGCAGCAGTGCATTGGGGACATGTGCATGTGTGATTCATATGTGCATACAAAATCATCCCTTCATCCCTCTGGTATCTAACTGGAGGAATAACATAATGTATGAATAGTTACCTCCTGCTGTATTCCTCACCTTACAGCAAACTTGTTCTGACCAGCTTATGGATATAATATATACAGGTGTGTCTTGTTGAAGAGTGTGTTGATGTTTGTGTGTGTGTGTGTAGTTGTCTATCAGAGAGGGCACATGTTTTTGTCAGTGTGTCCAGGTGAATAGAATGTGTGTATACATCTGTCTTCACCCTTCTCCCTGCCCCACAATGACCGTTTCCTCACACACACTCGTTGACACCTGCCCAATTGAATGTTGAACACCTGCTTGTTGGCATGGCGACATCTGTGCCTCTAGGATGGGCCAGGGGGCATCTGCTCGACAGAGAGGAGAGGGGTGAATGGGTTGCCCTTGGCAACTGTGTTCTGAACAGACCCTGGCATGGGCACAAGGCATCATGGGTAGAGAAGCAGGGAGCTCAGTGTGAGGGAGAAACGCTTTGGCCTCCTGCTCCTCCTGGCACACCTAGGAATCATCCCAAATGGCATCCTATTCCCTGTAGGATGCACTATACTTAACCAGGGTCCATAGGGTGCTGTTCAAAATTAGTGCATAGGGTCCCATTTCAGGCACACCCAGGACTTTTCATTTGGGTATCTCTTTCTCCATTGCTCTTGTCTCCTGGCCCCTGCTCTGTCTCGCGTATGTGCACAGAAAAGCCTCAATTAGTCGGGGTATGGACTCTACAAGGTGTCCAAAGCGTTCCACAGGGATGCTGGCTCATGTTGACCCCAATCCTTCCCACAGTTTTGTCAAGTTGGCTGGATGTCATTTGGGTGTTGGACCATTCTTGATACACACGGGAAACTGTTTAGTGTTAAAAACCACTGCAGCATTTGAATTCTTTACTCAAACCGGTATGCCTGGCACCTACTACCATACCTCATTTAAAGGCACTTAAATATTTTGTCTTGCCCATTCACCTTCTGAATGGCACACATACAGTATACAATCCATGTCTCAATTGTCTCAAGGCTTAAAAATCCTTCTTTAACCTGTCCCCACTCCTTCATCTACACTGATTGATGTGGATTTAACAAGTAACATTAATAAGGGACCATAGCTTCACCTGGATTCATCAGTAGAGGTTCATGGGTAAAATCACTGGGGAAGCAATAACCTGTTCATTCATATGCCTTGCAAACGTGACATATAGGCCTAAAGGACGAGAAAAATTCAACCACACCTTTGTTTTATCACAAAACCGGAGAGCAACCTCTGTCCACAAAGCCTATTGCATGTAACAGATAGTTACATGACATACAGCATGGACAAGCAAGTTAATGTTTCCGACAATATTTATGACCACTAAACAATTATTGAAAAGAAAAAAAAGTACAACCACAGAGAGTTACCGCAAGTCACAAAGAAAACAGGAGCTGCCTCCACTATTCCAGCACCATTTCAACATCATCATACCCCCTCTGCTTAGTCTAATACAGTGACAACTAAAAGACACCAAAAACAATTTAGTTCAATCAACGTAAGCTAAGTATGTGGCTGTCCATGGTTCTGATTTCTGTGTGTGTGCGCGTTCATGAAAGTAGAAAAACATGTTGACTCACCCTACTTGAAAAGAAACGCCAATACCATCCTCCTCTCTTTCCTGTTGAAGAAACCGTCTATCACTCTGTCATACAGTACACACTTTTATTTGTTGTCTTAGGCTACATTGCTAAAATGTTTGCTCGCTAGCCTAACTTCCATTCATTGGCAATGTTAGCTAGTTAATTGATATGCCCTTATAATCATTGGCCAATATGGAGAATTAAGTAAAACCACAAGTCCAAATCCCTATCTCCATCCATGGCTAATTTAGGAAAGGGACAATTTTAGCTCGCTAACTAGCCACCAGACGACAACAACACTATGAGATACAACAATTCAAGTTTTTCTGTCAATGGCATATGTTCTCACTGGGATTTGATAGGAGTGACGCCAAAATCCAAGCTGGCTTCCCTTGACACTTTATTTTGCTGCGGCAGGACCATTCACAGTTGACCTTAGATCAGTTTAGCGCAACGCTCAGTTTAGCTTGGCCTCCCTTTTTATCAAGGGAGGCCAAATGCTCGTTTGGACCAGACAGCATCAGATAGATGGCCTACACATAAAGAGACAGAGGGGGTGCTGTTTCGCTCGCTCTGATTCTTTCATCTGTGAGTTACATTCAGCCTCTTGCGAATTAAAGGAAAATTAGGAAACACAGAGACACGAATTATAAATTATTTAATGATTTAAAAAATATATATTGGTAAATATTTTTGGGAAGCCTGGCTTCCCTTGGCATCCATGGTCAGTCTATGTCATGGAAAAAGCAGGTGTTCCTAATGTTTTGTACACTCACTGTATTATTGCAGTTATTCATAGAATAAATTCTTTAAAAATGTGATTGACATTTCTGCATGTTTTATCGATCTGTGCCATCATGTTAAAACATGTAAAACAGAGATAAACACAAAATATCTATGTGCAGGAGATTGACAATTTGATATTTGAGGTATCAGCATCAGGATCAGTTTTTAGATGCACTTGTTATTGATTTTTATTTCCATTGTTCTTTTGCACTATTTTCTCTAAGAGAACAGAGTGTATTAGATTACTTTTACACGTTTCACATGTTTTACACAAGTATGAATTTAAGAAAGTGTTCAACTGTAGTATTGGTCTGCAAAAAAAGTATTTATTTTAAATAGATTATTATTTTCCTTTGTGAAGTTAATGTACACTAGCTAAACAAAAATGAAATGTGTGGCCTAACATCAATGACATCAAATTATTATTATTTTTTAAACGATAACTACCCTAAAAACAGTTATTTTAAAAGTTTTACATTTTAAGCTGTATGCGTTACCAATGGTCTTGTCCTTTTCTTAGCCTTCACTAAACACTTCAACCGTGACTTAATTTATTTTTGTTTCATATGCCACAATGATGGATAGTTCTGATTTTAAATCATGGCGTTGACAAGAGAGTAGGTAAAAGAGGGGATAAATAGAATAAAAACGTAGATTGGGGCGTTTATTAGTTACGATCCTCCCCCTGCTAGACAATAAATCTTCTGAATGCATATTTAACAGTGAATCAAAACACACTATAGCTTGAAGGTTAACCTGCATTGTGATTGAATTTGCTTTTTAAATACAACGAACTTGGTGCATTAGCCTTTGTCCCACCACGGCAATAGTTCGAGGTTAGTTCAGTGATAGTTCATGGCATGGTTCAGTGATTCTCACAGAGCAAAAATGACCACAAGTTAAATGACCACAAGAATGAACTCAGCAATTTGTATATTAAAACCATTATAGAATCCAAACACAGTAGATCCCCACTAGGCACAGACGTCAAATTCAATGTAAATTCCACGTCATTTCAATGAGACATCGCGAAGTCGCACTGCTTCTTGACACAATGCCCGCTTAACCCGGAAGCCAGCCGCACCAATGTGTCAGAGGAAACACTGTACACCTGGCGAACGTGTCAGCGCACAGGAGTAGCTGGAGCGCGATGGGACAAGGATGTCCCGGCCGGACAAACTCTCCCCTAAACCGGACTACGCTGGGGCAATTGTGCGGCGCCTCATGGGTCTCCCGGACGTGGCCGGCTGCAACACAGCCTGGAATTGAACCAGGATCTGTAGTGATGCAGTGTCCTTACACAGCTCTCTGGTCTTGGCCATCGTGGAGAGGTTGGAGTCTGTTTGATTGAGTGTGTGGACAGGTGTCTTTTATACAGGTAACGAGTTCAAACAGGTGCAGTTAATACAGGTAATGAGTGGAGAACAGCAGGGCTTCTTAAAGAAAAACTAACAGGTCTGTGAGAGCCGGAATTCTTACTGATTGGTAGGTGATCAAATACTTATGTCATGCAATAAAATGCAAATGAATTACTTAAAAATCATACAATGTGATTTTCTGGATTTTTGTTTTAGATTCCGTCTCTCACAGTTGAAGTGTACCTATGATAAAAATTACAGACCTCTACATGCTTTGTAAGTAGGAAAACCTGCAAAATCGGCAGTGTTTCAAATACTTGTTCTCCCCACTGTATGTCTTGTTCGATTAAGTTCATATTTATATCCAAAAACCTCAGTTTACAGTGGCGCCATGATCAGAAATGCCTCCAAAATATCCAGAGAAATTTCAGAGAGCCACGTCAAATAACAGAAATACTCATCATAAACTTTGATGAAAGATACATGTTTTACATAGAATTAAAGATACACTTGTTCTTAATGCAACCGCTGTGTCAGATTTCAAAAAGCTTTACGGCAAAACACAATACTCAATAATCTGAAAACAGCGTTCAGCCACAAAAGCAAGCCATACAGTTACCCGCCAAATTGTGCAGTCAACAAAACTCATAAAAAGCATTATAAATCTTCACTTACCTTTGCTGATCTTTGTCGGAATGCACTCCCAGGACTCCCACTTCCACAAGAAATGTTCGTTTTTTTCGGTAATGTCCATCATTTATGTCCAAATAGCTATTTTTGTAGCGTGTTTGGTAAACAAATTCAACGTCAGGGAAGCGCGTTCACTAAAACCTGACGAAATGTCCAAAAGTTCCGTAACAGTCCGTAGAAACATGTCAAACGATGTATTGAATCAATCTTTAGAATGTTTTTAACATAAATCTTGAATAACGTTCCAACCAAAGAATTACATTGACTTCAGATGAGCGATGGAACAGAGCTCCCTCTCATGTGAACGCGCATGGTCAAAGAATGGTCAGGTTATGGCAGACCTGACTAATTCCCCTCTCATTTGACCCCCCTTCACAGTAGAGGCATCAGACAAGGTTCTACAGACTGTTGACTATATCTAGTGGAAGCCGTAGGAAGTGCAAACTCATCCATATCTCGCTGTGATTTCAATAGGATCTTGGTTGAAAATCGACCAGCCTCAGAATTTCCACTTCCTGTTTGGATTTTTTCTCAGGTTTTTGCCTGCCATATGAGTTCTGTTATACTCACAGACATAATTCAAACAGTTTTAGAAACTTCGTAGTGTTTTCTATCCAATATTAGTAATAATATGCATATATTAGCAACTATGACTGAGGAGCAGGCCGTTTACTCTGGGCACCTCTGTGCACCTTTCATCCAAGCTACTCAATACTGCCCCTGCAGCCATAAGAAGTTAACATGGTGTCATGGCAAACTCCTACCTGAAACCTCCTTTGGATGATGCATTTAACTCATAAAGATCTTATTAAATTATTAGGTTCTAATTCCTAATTCTATGATTCTACTGCCCTCACACAAACTTCTTGTTTTACTGAATACTGGAAGCATTACCCTGTTAAAGGGAGTCCACCTAGGATGGTGCTGGAGGAATAGCGGCTGTTTTATGGTCTCCTGACCAATTGTGCTATCTTGTGTATTTTTTTGTGCTGATCTAGAAGTTTTTTTGTACATAACGTTTCCGCCATCGTTTCCTATAACCGAAAAGAGCTTCTGGACATTAGAACAGCCATCACTAACCTTGATGAGGACTTCTACTTCAATGAGTCGGAGGTGAAAGACATAATGATTATCGCGGACCAGCCCCAAATCCCTGACTCTAGAAGAAGGAGGAGACAGCACCATAGAGGCGGGGATACCTGACAAGACTACGTCGGAGAGTGGATAAATCACTTCTACCCTCCGTTCTATTGGCAAACATGCAATCAATGGAGAATAATCTGGATGAGCTCTGTTCGAGACTATCCTATCAATCTGATCTGAAGAACTGTAATATCCTATGTTTCTCAGTGTCATCGCTGAACAAAGACACGGTAAATATAAATCTGGTTTTTCTATACATCAGCAGGACAGAAAGGAGGTGTCGGGGAAGCTCAGGGGAGGTGGTGTGTCTCTTTGTTTAATGAGCAATCTCTAATATTAAGGAAGTCTCGAGGTTCTGCTCGCCTGAGTTAGATAACCTCATGATAAGCTGTAGACCATACTATTTACCAAGAGAGTTTTCATGTATATTTTTCTTAGCTGTCTATTTACCACCACAAACCGATGCTGGCACTAAGATCGCACTCAACAAGCTGTATAGGGTCATTAGCAAACAAGAAAATGCTCACTCAGAGGTGGTGCTCCTAGTGGCCAGTGACTTTAATGCAGGAAAACTGAAATCCGTTTCACCTACCAGCATGTCACCTGTGCAACTAGAGGCGAAAATACTCTAGATCACCTTTACTCCACATACAGAGAAGCACACAAAGCTCTCCCTCGCCTTCTATTTGGCAAATCTGACCATAACTCTATCCTCTTCATTCTTGCGCACAAGCAAAAACTCAATATGGAAGTGGTCCGATTAAGTGGATGCTTAACAGGACTGCTTTGCTAGCACAGACAGGAATAAGTTCCAGGATTCATCCGATGGCATTGAGGAGTTCACCACATCTGTCAACGGCTTCATTAATAAGTGTATCAACGATGACGTCCTCACAGTGACCGTACGTACATATCCCAACTAGATACCATGGATTACAGGCTAAAGGCTAGAGCTACCGCTTTCAAGGAGCGGGGCACTAATCTGGACACTTATAAGACATCCTCTACGCCCTCCGACTAACCATCAAACAAGCAAAGTGTCAATACAGGACCAAGGTCAAATCCTACTACACCGGCTCTAATGGTCATCAGATGTGGCAGGACTTGCAAACTATCACAGATTACAAAGGGAAACCCAGCCGCGAGCTGTCCAGTGACGCGACCTTACCAGACGAGCTAAATACCTTCTATGCTTGCTTCGAGGGTATCAACACTGAACCATGTATGAGAGCACCAGATGTTCCAGATGACTGTGTGATCATCCTCTCCGTAGACGATGTGAGGAAGACCTTTAAACAGGTTAACATTCCCAAGGTCACAGGGCCAGACGGATTACCAGGACTCGTACTCTACCCTGACGTTTTCAACCTGACCCAGTCTGTAATACCTACATGTTTCAAGCAGACCACCATAGTCCCTGTGCCCAAGAACGCCAAGGTAGCCTGCCTAAATGACAATCGCCCCGTACCACTCGCATCTGTAGCAATGGAAGGCTTTGAAAGGCTGGTCATTGCTCACATCAACACCAACACCATCATCCCAGACACCCACTCCAATTTGCATACCGCCCCAACAGATCCACAGATGATGCAATCTCGATTGCACTCCAAACTGCCTTTTCCCATCTGGACAAAAGGAACAGCTATGTGAAAATGCTGTTCATTGACTACAGCTCAGCATTCAACACCATAGTGCCCTCCAAGCCCATCACTAAGCTAAGGACCCTGGGAAGGAATTCAATTTTATTTTCGTGGCAAATCGCCAGTTGGCAACCCATCCCTTATGGGACACAAACAAACATTACAATAATTCACTGTGATAATTCAGTGATAATTATTCCGGTGTTCTGTGCAGTGCAGACTGCACAAAGAGTGAAAAATAAATCAATACCTAATAGTAATAAGGTTATCCAAGTAATAATTACATCCCGAGAGCAGTAAAATGAATAATAAAAGTCTGGCACAAAGAGAAGATTCAAGAAGATACACACAATCTATATACATACGTGCCATTTCCTATATAGGAGCTAAATATTTGTATAATTTAATTACACGTCGCCCTTTTTCTTTTATTCCAGGCTTGATCTAAAAAAATCCGCTAAAGGAAATACACAATGGACAAAAAAACATTTCAGTTTCTCCTCATAAAGCCAGGGTATATCTGGTGGGCTTTCTGGAACAAGGACAAACGTATATCGTGCTATAAAGGGCAATAGAGGATCCAATGAATTTCATTCTCTATTTTTTCGAGGTCACAATAGATACATTTAATTGTTTTTTTATTCATTTATTTGCACCGAAGAGAACAAGTGATAACCAACAATACAGAAAAAATGTGAAGGTGTGGTTTTGCAGCCCAAGGGTTTATATGAAAACCACACCAAATAAATACAAAAATAAAAACATAATGTTGATCAGGCTGACCCCCAGTCTTTACTTGAAGTTATTGAGGGATGATGATGTTTTGGCATTGTGAAGATAATAATTTCAGAGTATGGCACCTCTGTATCTGATAGAGCAGTGGTTCCCAAAGTTTTTACAGTCCCGTACCCCTTCAAACATTCAACCTCCAGCTGTACCCCTTCAAACATTCAACCTCCAGCCGTACCCCTTCAAACATTCAACCTCCAGCTGTACCCCCTCTAGCACCAGGGTCGGCGCACTCTAAAATGTTGTTTTTTTGCCATCATTGTAAGCCTGCCACACACACACTATACGATACATTTATTAAACATAAGAATGAGTGTGAGTTTTTGTCACAACCCGGCTCGTGGGAAGTGACAAAGAGCTCTTATAGGACCAGGGCACAAATAATAATAATCAATAATTTTGCTCTTTATTAAGCCATCATACATATAAAACTTTATTTGTTCATTGAAAATTGTGGATAACTCACCACAGGTTAATGAGAAGGGTGTGCTTGAAAGGATGCACATAACTCTGCAATGTTTTGTTGTATTGGAGTGAGTTTCAGTCTTAAATCATTTCCCACATACAGTCTGTGCCTGTATTTAGTTTTCATGCTAGTGAGGGCCGAGAATACACTCTCAGATAGGTACTAGGTTGCAAAGGGCATCAGTGTCTTAACAGCGTGATTTACCAAGGCAGGATACTCTGAGCGCAGCCCAATCCAGAAATCTGGCAGTGGCTTCTGATTAAATTCAATTTTCACAGAACCGCTTGTTGCAATTTCGATGAGGCTCTCTTGTTCAGATTTCAGTAAGTGGACTGGAGGCAGGGCATGAAAGGGATAATGAATCCAGTTGTTTGTGTCATCCGTTTTGCGCATCCAACTCACTCAGGTGGTTCGGTATATCACATTTGACATTGTCCGTAAGCTTGATGGAAAGACCTGTGTGTTGTCCTTGTTATTGCAGACAGAGAAGAGCTCCAACTTCTTAATCATACCCTCAATTTTGTTCCTCACATTGAATATAGTTGCGGAGAGTCCCTGTAGTCCTAGATTCAGATCATTTCAGGTGAGAAAAAACGTCACCCAGACAGGCCAATCGTGTGAGAAACTCGTCGTCTTGCAAGTGGTCAGACAAGTGAAAATTATGGTCAGTAAAGAAAACTTTAAGCTCAGCTCTCAATTAAAAAAAACGTGCCAATACTTTGCCCCTTGATAACCAGCGCACTTCTGTATGTTGTAAAACGTTACATGGTCGCTGCCCATATCACTGCATAGTGCAGAAAATACACGAGAGTTCAGGGGCCTTGCTTTAAACAAAGTGAACCATTTTCACTGTAGTGTCCAAAACGTCTTTCAAGCTGTCAGGCATTCCCTTGGCAACAAGAGCCTTTCGGTGGATGCTGCAGTGTACCCAAGTGGCGTCGGGAGCAACTGCTTGCACGCGCGTTACCACTCCACTATGTCTCCCTGTCATGGCTTTTGCGTCATCAGTACAGATACCAACACAACTTGACCACCAAAGTCAATTTGTTGTCACAAAGCTGTCCCGTACTTTAAAAATATCCTCTCCTGTTGTCCTGGTTTCCAGTGGTTTGCAGAAGAGGACATCTTCCTTAATTGACCACCCATAAACGTAACGGACATATACCAGGAGCTGTGCCAGGCCCGCCAAGTCTGTTGATTCATCCAGCTGTAACACATAGAATTCACTGGCTTGTATGCGAAGCAGTAATTGTTTCAAAACATCTTCCATGTCAGTGATGCGTTGTGAAACTGTTGTTTTATGAAGGCATTATCTGAATTACTGATGCTAGCATTGGATGTGCTCGTGGAAGCAGAACAACTTGTGTCATGAACAGGTGCAGGTGTAGCACTGCTGGTAGTAGCAGTACTACCAGTAGAGCTGGTATGTGTCTCTATGGACGCGGGCCTTACTTTTTTTATCCTGTCATTCATATTTCGAGCAAACGTAATGAGAAGCAGCTACGTTTGGCTACATACGGACCGTTAGTGGAATTCCCGCAAGAGAGTAACGGTTAATGTGATTGGATGTTAATTATTTGACTAGGCTTCCTGTATTTGACATTGTGCTGTTATTTCGCTGAACACTAGATGGTTACATTTTATTTTTGGCAGTGAAATGAGGCGACTCAGGAGAGAAAAAAACCTCATCCAAATGTATAGCCCCGTTGGAAAATATAAATGGACTGTTTGAAAATGTGAATCACATTTTTATTTGCCGTACCCCCGACGGCATTGCGCTTGGGAATACATGTGATAGAGAATTGACTATGTGAGGTGCGGATAGTGGGGAGTGTGAAAGTTATCGCAGTGTCTTGTGTTATATAGATGGATTTCAGAATTAACCTGGAAGAATCCATTAAAGGGTTTAGATAAACTGTCTGGGAGCTATGAGTATTTGTAGATGAAAGTGCATAATTGGTGTACATTAATGTCGTAAATAGACAAGATATTGAGTTTCTTAAAACAAAGGTGCAGATGGAGCCAGGTAACTAGAGGAGGTGGCTAGTCTTCTAATTTATTTTGTATGATGAGTAATTTGTGTGGATAGGAGGCATATAAGTTAACTGACCCTCTCTGCCCATTCATCGCCATTTTACCTGCTGTTGTTGTCTTAGCTGATTAGCTGTTGTTGTCTTACCCATTGTTGTCTTAGCTAGCTATCCCAATCAACACCTGTGATTGCTTTATGCCTCACTTTATGTCTCTCTCTTATGTCAATATGCCTTGTATACTGTTGTTTAGGATAGTTATCATTGTTTTAGTTTACTGTGGAGCCCCTAGTCCCACTCAACATGCCTCAGATACCTCTTTTGTCCAACCTCCCACACATGCGGAGACCTCATACAGCATAACTAGTGCGTCCAGAGATGCAACCTCTCTTATCGTCACTCAATGCCTAGGTTTACCTCCACTGTACCCGCACCCTACCATACCCGTCTGTACATTATGCCCTGAATCTATCCTACCATGCCCAGAAATCTGCTCCTTTTATTCTCTGTCCCCAACACACTAGACAACCAGTTTTGATAGCCTTTAGCCGTACCCTCATCCTACTCCTCCTCTGTTCCTCAGGTGATATAGAGGTTAACCCAGGCCCTGTGTGTCCCCAGGCCCTCTCATTTGTTGACTTCTGTAACTGTAAAAGCCTTGGTTTCATGCATGTTAACATCAGAAGCCTCCTCCCTAAGTTTGTTTTACTCACTGCTTTAGCACACTCCGCCAACCCTGATGATAGAACTGCCAAATGGGGAGGAGTTGCAATCTACTGCAGAGATAGTCTGCAAAGTTCTGTCATTCTTTCCAGGTCTATGCCCAAACAGTTCGAGCTTCTAATTTAAAAATGTATCTCTCCAGAAATAAGTCTCTCACAGTTGCCGCCTGTTATAGACTCCCCCTCACCTCCTAGCTGTGCCCTGGACACCATATGTGAATTGATTGCCCCCCATCTATCTTCAGAGTTTGTTCTGTAATGTGACCTAAACTGGGATATGCTTAACACCCCGGCAGTCCTACAATCTAAGGTAGATGCCCCCAATCTCACACAAATGATCAAGGAACCCACCAGGTACAACCCTAAATCCGTAAACATGGGCACCCTCATAGATATTATCCTGACCAACCTGCCATCCAAATACACCTCTGCTGTTTTCAATCAGGATCTCAGCGATCACTGCCTCATTGCCTGCATCCGCTATGTGTCCGCGGTCAAATGACCACCCCTCATCACTGTCAAATGCTCCCTAAAACATTTCTGCGAGCAGGCCTTTCTAATCGACCTGGCCCGGGTATCCTGGAAGGATATTTACCTCATCCCGTCAGTAGAGGATGCGTGGTCGTTCTTTAAAAGTAATTCCCTCACTATCTTAAATAAGCATGCTCTCGTTCTCAATAAAAAACATTTTTAAGGAACGACCAGACCTGACTGACCTCGACCAGCACAAAAACATCCTGTGGCAAACTGCACTAGCATCGAATAGTCCCCGCGATATGCAACTTTTCAGGGAAGTCAGGAACCAATACACGCAGTCAGTTAGGAAAGCAAAGGCTAGCTTTTTCAAACACAAATTTACATCCTGTAGCTCTAACTCCAAAAAGTTTTGGGACACTGTAAAGTCCATGGAGAATAAGAGCACCTCCTCCCAGCTGCCCACTGCACTGAGGCTAGGTAACACTGTCACCACCGATAAATCCACGATAATTGAGTAATTCAAGAAGCATTTCTCTACGGCTGGCCATGCTTTCTTCCTGGCTACCCCAAACCCAGCCAACTGCTCCGCATCCCCTGCAGCTACTTGCCCTGCAGCTACTTGCCCAAGCCTCTCCAGCTTCTCCTTCACCCAAATCCATATATCAAATCAATCAAATCAAATGTATTTATATAGCCCTTCTTAAATGTTATCCCATGAAAGTGAGAGGTCCTCTCTTACAAATAATTGAAAATGTTTATGAACAAAAATGGACACTACGACTACTGTTCTACAGTGGTGAACAGCATTATAAGGAGACGTGTCATAAAGCACGGTTGTCTCTTCAGTCAACCATGTTTCTGAAAGGGTAACAATGGAACATTCATGAGTGAGAGACGACAGATAATGAACGAAGTGGTCATGATTTTTAGGAACACTGCGATTGTTGAAATGAAAGGTATAGAAAAAATAAGCTTGTCTTGGAATTAGATAAAGTGATATAGAGGTTGTTCAATTTCTTAACATTATAGTAATCACAAGTGATAGACTCATCTCTGGTTAATTTCAGGAAATATGAATCTGGATCAACACAATCATTATATTTATCGGTCGCTTCGTTAATATCTAATGGGTTAAAGACCATGCTATCAGTGTTGGTATCCTTGGCTTCGTTAATATCTAATGGGTTAACGACCATGCTATCAGTGTTGGTATCCTTGGCTTCGTTAATATCTAATGGGTTAAAGACCATGCTATCAGTGTTGGTATCCTTGGCTTCGTTATTAATATCTAATGGGTTAAAGACCATGCTATCAGTGTTGGTATCCTTGGCTTCGTTAATATCTAATGGGTTAAAGACCATGCTATCAGTGTTGGTATCCTTGGCTTCGTTAATATCTAATGGGTTAAAGACCATGCTATCAGTGTTGGTATCCTTGGCTTCGTTAATATCTAATGGGTTAAAGACCATGCTATCAGTGTTGGTATCCTTGGCTTCGTTAATACCTAATGGGTTAAAGACCATGCTATCAGTGTTGGTATCCTTGGCTTCGTTAATATCTAATGGGTTAAAGACCAAGTTATCAGTGTTGGTATCCTTGGCTTCGTTATTAATATCTAATGGGTTAAAGACCATGTTATCAGTGTTGGTATCCTTGGCTTCGTTAATATCTAATGGGTTAAAGACCATGCTATCAGTGTTGGTATCCTTGGCTTCGTTAATATCTAATGGGTTAAAGACCATGCTATCAGTGTTGGTATCCTTGGCTTCGTTAATATCTAATGGGTTAAAGACCTTGTTATCAGTGTTGGTATCCTTGGCTTTGTTAATATCTAATGGGTTGAAGACCATGTTACAAGGGATGATATCCTGCTCAACTAACACACAGTGGGAATCATCCAGAGAGTGTGACAGAAACATAGAAGTACATGTCTCACATGTCCAATACAACATACATTTGTGTTAGTTTTATCAATAGGGGTGCACTTCCTGTGGAATGCACATTGACACAGTCCACATAACACCACTGAAGACTTCAGAGGATTATGGCATTTAGAGCAATGTGTGTTTTAGGTCATGAGGTAAGGTGAAACACATGAACAAAGTAGAGTATATATATTCGTGTGTCAAATCAGTCGATTATAGCGGAGTCACTTCCCATAAGCCTAGGAGAGGGGAGGGGTGAATGACCAGCTGATCATATTTCAGGTATGCAATGTAGATCTTGGCCGTCCATCGGGGAAGAAAGTGCCATTCCTTTTCATCCTCTCCAAATTTCAGTCTTTACTTCTTCAATTCCATGAGATTAAAATGTTATTGTGCCTCGATTGGTTTTCGACGTAGTCTCCTTTTGGAAAATTGCTCCTCCAAACTGTGTTTAAATTCAATTACATCCTTAAAAAGATGATCAACCCTTTTGTTGGTAGAATCCATGTTAGAGTTGCAGGAAGGACTTAAAGTTATTTTCCTGCAGATCTATTATATCTTTATATACTTATTTTTGTTGATCGAGTAGTTAATGATGTAGTGCTTGGTACGCATTCCTCTTCCGCACTGCGCATCTGTAATATTAGCTAATATTAGCCATGCTACACGCTTAAAAAAGTGTATTTTTTGGCCATGCAACAAGATTGTTGTGAGCTAAAATGAGTTCGCAAACACAACCCACACCCCGCCTCCCGAAAACAAGCTCCGCCAGTGAAATGGCAAACACACAAAAGCAACACACACATGCACCAGTACGATAAACAGAAAGCGGGGGAATTGCGCACTGTATGGATCCTGGCTGCACTTTACTTAACGAGCGGGAGATTGCCAATGTTAGTACTGTGGATACAAGCAGTATTCAGGGCAGTAAGCCAAAACACGGTCAAAGATGCTTGGGAGAGATAGTGGTAGGAGCATTCGCTTACCCGCGGAACGAGCAGGGTGAACGCGCAGAGTCCCTCCGGCGTGGCTGATTTACATAGTCTTTCATTTCATAATTAGACCATTTCATTACGCAGGGGCAATATCCCTGATCTTACCTGTGCACATAGTGATCTCCTGCTTCTAGGTAGGTTATAAATAATATCTCTCACACACGAATTCACCATAAATCAAACAAAAGGTTCTCAATTTGGGTTTATGATTAATCTCCACCCATTTCTTTCCATATTGCATCATCCGTTGTTTTTTAATAAAACTGTCTCCTTTAATTTGGTTTTCGTACTGCTGTTCACAGTCAGACTGTTGGAAAAGGTCAGACATTTCAGTTGCCCAGGCTCCTCCTATGGAGAGATTCCATTGAAAAACGTTTCTGGCTATTCTGGCAATAGGCATATCCAACAGTCTATTCCAAAGTCTCACCATACACGCCTTCCATTTCACCTCACAGGGTTCCCAGCCCATGTCCCCAGTTATTGCCAGTATAGGTGCAAACTTGTGGATACCAAAAAAATATCGCACTGCTCTGTTATGGACATGTTCGTTTTTGAGATACCTCTTAGCACCCCACAGTCCTGCTGAATAGTCCAGAACAGGACAGACGCCTGTCTGATACAGTTGGGAATATGTAGCATCACTAATATCTCTGAGTGTTTCTGTTGTTCCTGTAACTCCCCCAGGAGCTCTACATCCTGAGTCGGCCAGGGCAGATATAACAAATAGAAAGGGCATGTGTTCATTACAAATTGCTAGTATACTCAATCATTTCTTCACCAAAACAAAACTGAAAAACACTTCTCTTAGTACCTGAGTTCTTTTGCACCAATTTACTGGACATAATAATATTTCATGCAGGTCTTGTTCAGCTTCTGCCGTCAAAATAATATAATCAGCATATAAGAGGATGCTTAGCATTTCATCATCATATCTTACTCCAATATTTAACAGTTTCATTTACTTGGACTATTGACCCTTTTTTCACTAACTGTGCTGCAACTGTTTAATATCTATCCTGTTGCCTAGTAAACTTTATCCCTACCTATATGTACATATCTACCTCAATTACTTCGTACCCTGGCACATCGACTCTGTACTGGTACCCTGTGTATATAGTCAAGTTATTTCTTGCAGTGCAGGTTAGATTGAATGGAGTCCTGAGTGCCTCCCCGGTCTCCATGTGTCCTAGCATGAATGTCATCTTCAAACAGTCTTTTATGTGAGTGGCCAACTCTTCACCAGCCAGAGAATAGAGTAAGCAGGCGATTCATTCCCCGGCCGACCAAATAGGAGTCTAATTAATGTAGGGCTAGGAGCTGCTTTTGAAACAACAGGGCCGCAGAATGAAAGGGATGCCCGTTGTTTTATTCTGACGAGACAGTGGCCTTTATCTAGTGATAATACATAATGTTATCAGCATCAGAACTGTCCTGCTGTAATCAAAAGGTCATACAACCTGGTCGTAACAGCATCTACTTGAAAGCTAAAAAAAACCATTGGATCTCTAAAGAATGGGCTGGATGAAAGAGAACTGAATTGATGAGGTTTGGTGTGTGTGTGTGGGGGGGTGGGCGGGGGTAATGGGAATGGGTGGTTGTGGGTATTAGAACATACAAAAGACACCATGAATAAAGTAATGGTAAGACAAGGTAGAGAAAGGGGAGGAGGAGGGAGAGAGAGATATGAGGAGGGGGTTAAGGATGAAGGACATAGTAGAGTTTTTTTCAGGGTAGATATCTCCCTCTTGCACAGCGATACTGACTTTGAGTTTGCCTCTGTCTATTTGAACTGGAATAATTAGATGCATCGTTTAATTAACAAGAAAGAAATTAATCAAATTCACAATTTCATTACTGGTGATACATTAAAAGTTTGTCTGTGTGATGATTTTAATTGGTCCTTACCCAACGATGTTGAGAGCTGAATACATATTTGGGGAATTAGATATAAAATATGAAACATTTAGCTGAAGAGCTCTAAACAATTTTCTTCTTAGAATTTGACCCTTGGTCAGATATTTGTTCTTCACTCTAGTGGCTAGGTTTTGGATTAGAGTAGGGGAATCCTATGTAAGGGCAGCAACTTTAATGAACGTAAAGCATGACAGTCCAGCATATTGCACTCTGTTGGGCATCTGTGCATTAGCTCTGGTAATGACTTAAATGGTGGATCAGCTATGGCTCGTTTGATAGAGAGAGAGAGAGAATGGGGTGGGGGCATGTAGTCTAATTAGGGAATGACTTAGAAACAGGTCCCCGTGACCCCATCATATTAGCCTTATCTTGTCTGGCTATTAGTGTTTTCTCCTGGCCACTCCACCAGACTGGTACAGGGCTGTAAGACTATGTTGTCCCCAATCAATACCTACAGGGTCTTTATCATTAAGACCAGTTATCAGAGCCAATCATTTATTAGTGGTCTAATACTGCTGTTGATATGCCTCAACCACAAATCAATGGAAAAAGATAAGCACTGATGAAATTAGACGGTGCCCATTTTCTCCCATTCATTTAGTAATGAGGCATATAGCTGGATCTACACAATAGAGGTGGACACTCAACATTACACCATTCTCCAGGTTCAATAAAGTCTGAAAACGTACATTTTTGGAGTGAACTCTCATTTAATCCCGCGATGACATTAATGCCTTGTAGCAGTCCATGGTCTGATAGCAACACTATTTCGGAGTACAGTAGTCAAATGTTAATCCATCCAAAGTTTTAGAGTCATCCTCCATGTACATAAAGGAAAATAAAAAACCTCTATAGTAAGTTTCTCTCTTCATCAAGACGTGATCAAACGCAAAGACAGCCTAGACTCTAAATAAAACATTAATGCCATTCTAACAAACTATAGTTTTGGCAGGTCGGTTAGGACATCTACTTTGTGCATGACACAAGTCATTTTTCCAACAATTGTTTACAGACAGATTATTTCACTTTTAATTCACTGTATCACAATTCCAGTGGGTCAGAACTTTACATACACTAAGTTGACTGTGCCTTTAAACAGCTTGGAAAAATCCAGAAAATGATGTCATGGCTTTAGAAGCTTCTGATAGGCTAATTGATATAATTTGAGTCAATTGGAGGTGTACCTGTGGATGTATTTCAAGGCCTACCTTCAAACTCAGTGACTCTTTGCTTGACATCATGGGAAAATCAAAAGAAATCAGCCAAGAGCTCTGAATAAAAAATGTAGACCTCCACAAGTCTGGTTCATTCTTGGGAGCAAATTCTAAACGCCTGAAGGTACCACGTTCATCTGTACAAACAATAGTATGCAAGTACAAACACCATGGGACCACGCAGCTGTCATACCGCTCAGGAAGGAGACGCGTTCTGTTTCCTAGAGATGAACGTACTTTGGTGCAAAAAGTGCAAATCAATCCCAGAACAACAGTAAAGGACCTTGTGAAGATGCTGGAGGAAACCGGTACAAAAGTATCTATATCCACAGTAAAACAAGTCTTATATCGACATAACCTGAAAACCCGCTCAGCAAGGAAGAAGCCACTGCTCCAAAACCGCCATAAAAAAGCCAGACTACGGTTTGAAACTGCACATGGGGACAAAGATTGTACTTTTTGGAGAAATGTCCTCTGGTCTGATGAAACAAAAATAGAACTGTTTGGCCATAATAACCATCGTTATGTTTGGAGGAAAAAGGGGGAGGCTTGCAAGCTGAAGAACACCAATCCAACCGTGAAGCACGGGGGTGGCATCATCATGTTGTGGGGGTGCTTTTCTGCAGGAGGGACTGGTGCACTTCACAAAATAGATGGCATCATGAGGTACGAAAATTATGTGGATATATTGAAGCAACATCTCAAGACATCAGTCAGGAAGTTAAAGCTTGGTCGCAAATGGGTCTTCCAAATGTACAATGACCCCAAGCATACTTCCAAAGTTGTGGCAAAATGGCTTAAGGACAACAAATTCAAGGTATTGGAGTGGCCATCACAAAGCCCTGACCATAATCCTATAGAAAATTTGTGGGCAGAACTGAAAAAGCGTTTGCGAGCAAGGAGGCCTACAAACCTTACTCAGTTATACCAGCTCTGTCAGGAGGAATGGGCCAAAATTCACCCAACTTATTGTGGGAAGCTTGTGGAAGGCTACCTGAAACGTTTGACTCAAGTTAAACAATTTAAAGGCAATGCTACCAAATACTTATTGAGTGTATGTAAACCTCTGACCCCCTGGGAATGTGATGAAAGAAATAAAAGCTGAAATAAATCATTCTCTCTACTATTATTCTGACATTTCACATTCTTAAAATAAAGTGGTGATCCTAACTGGCATAAGACAGGGAATTGTTACAAGGATTAAATGTCAGGAATTGTGAAAAACTTAGTTTAAATGTATTTGGCTAAGGTGTATGTAAACCTCTGACTTCAACTGTATATGTACCCCCACACACACTGGGACAGTAGACAGGGGGTTCAAAAACGTCCTCCTTACCCCTTCATCTGAGAGCTCAGCTGGGCTGTCTGCATGGAGTCGTAGTGGGGATATAGCTCTTAACCCTTCATCTGAGAGCTCAGCTGGGCTGTCTGCATGGAGTCGTAGTGGGGATATAGCTCTTAACCCTTCATCTGAGAGCTCAGCTGGGCTGTCTGCATGGAGTCGTAGCGGGTATATAGCTCTTACCCCTTCATCTGAGAGCTCAGCTGGGCTGTCTGCATGGAGTCGTAGCGGGGATATAGCTCTTAACCCTTCATCTGAGAGCTCAGCTGGGCTGTCTGCATGGAGTCGTAGTGGGGATATAGCTCTTACCCCTTCATCTGAGAGCTCAGCTGGGCTGTCTGCATGGAGTCGTAGTGGGGATATAGCTCTTACCCCTTCATCTGAGAGCTCAGCTGGGCTGTCTGCATGGAGTCGTAGTGGGGATATAGCTCTTAACCCTTCATCTGAGAGCTCAGCTGGGCTGTCTGCATGGAGTCGTAGTGGGGATATAGCTCTTAACCCTTCATCTGAGAGCTCAGCTGGGCTGTCTGCATGGAGTCGTAGTGGGGATATAGCTCTTACCCCTTCATCTGAGAGCTCAGCTGGGCTGTCTGCATGGAGTCGTAGCGGGTATATAGCTCTTACCCCTTCATCTGAGAGCTCAGCTGGGCTGTCTGCATGGAGTCGTAGCGGGGATATAGCTCTTAACCCTTCATCTGAGAGCTCAGCAGGGCTGTCTGCATGGAGTCGTAGTGGGGATATAGCTCTGTGATGGATGACTCAGGAGTTCTCACTGTTTTCCCCAGGGACAATCCTGGGAGGGAGGGAGGGAGGGGTTACTGCCTGCAACCAGTCCACTATGAGGCAGTCTTGGATGTCAGTCACCTACTGTACAGAGAACAGTTGGATACATAGTGAAGTGTAATGCTGTTTAACAGGCACGATAATGAGCTGGAGTCTCTGTTAATTAAGAGTGCTTTGTAATGCGACGTAAATAGAAAGAGGAGTAGGGAGAGAAAAGGAGAGTGTAATCTTTATTTAACTAGGCAAGTCAGTTAAGAACAAATTATTATTCTCCAGACAACGCTGGGCCAATTGTACATCGTCCTATGAGACTGCCAATCACAGCCAGTTGTGATACAGCCTGGATTTGAACCAGGGTACATACATCTATTAGACCTATTATATTGACTATATTGAGCAGTACAGAGCAATCATGCCACAAATAAAAATGAAAATGACATTTTATTTGCAACATGCTTTGTAAACAGATGTAGACTAACAGTGAAGAGCTTACTTACGGGCCCTTCCCAACAATGCAGAGAGACAGAAAAAAAGAAAAGAAAGGGCACACAAGGAATAAATTCACAATGAGTAAGGATAACTTGGCTATATACACGAGGTACCAGTACCGAGTCCATGATAACTTGGCTATATACACGAGGTACCAGTACAGAGTCCAGGATAACTTGGCTATATACACGAGGTACCAGTACAGAGTCCAGGATAACTTGGCTATATACACGAGGTACCAGTACAGAGTCCATGATAACTTGGCTATATACACGAGGTACCAGTACCGAGTCCATGATAACTTGGCTATATACACGAGGTACCAGTACCGAGTCCAGGATAACTTGGCTATATACACGAGGTACCAGTACCGAGTCCATGATAACTTGGCTATATACACGAGGTACCAGTACCGAGTCCATGATAACTTGGCTATATACACGAGGTACCAGTACAGAGTCCATGATAACTTGGCTATATACACGAGGTACCAGTACCGAGTCCATGATAACTTGGCTATATACACGAGGTACCAGTACCGAGTCCATGATAACTTGGCTATATACACGAGGTATCAGTACCGAGTCCATGATAACTTGGCTATATACACGAGGTACCAGTACCGAGTCCATGATAACTTGGCGGTATACACAAGGTCCCAGTACCGAGTCCATGATAACTTGGCTATATACACAAGGTACCTGTACCGAGTCGATGTGTAAGGGTACGAGGTAATTGATGTAGATATGTAGATATTTAATAAGCAGTAGCAGCAGTGTATGTGATGAGTTAAAAGAGTTAGTGCAAAGTGGGGTCATTGCAGATAGTCTGGGTATCTATTTGGTTAACTATTTAACTAACTATTTACAGTCTTATGGCTTGGAGGTAGAAGCTGTTCCCGGTCCTGTTGATTCCAGACTTCGGTATTGCTTGCCGTGCGGTAACAGAGAGCACGGTCTATGACTTGGGTGGCTGGAGTATTTAACCATTTTTATTGATCTGCATTGAGTTAGCCACACTCCCTATAGGCCTACGAAGTTCTCTGTAATGTGTTTTTCTGTGAAGATGCTTTCTTGGCTCTACATATGACAGTTTCTCCAGAATTTGGCACTTATTCAACTCTCCCTAATTGAAGAATGACCTGGCTTTCTTTTCACTATGAACTTTCCTCACAGCTTGTCAATACAATGAAAGAAAGAGTATTGGTCTACTTTTAATAATGGAAATGCTGACGACTACAGAAATCCAGAGAGCTCCTCTGGACTCCCATTGCTCTGTGATAAAGACTGAGCTTGTTCCTCTGGCTCCAAGACTAGTCATGTGGATAATTGCCTCTCGCTGCTATGGGACGGAGAACGCACCCGTGTGAATATAAAGGAGAGGCCTTTTTAATAAGAAACACTGTCCAAACAATACAGCTCCATTCTGTTGTTATATCCGTGGTCGCAGGGAAGCTCCAGACATTACAGAGTGGGGCTGGGGATGATGAGGAAGGTGTGGTCTATGTTCTACCCAACAAGATAGCAATGACCCTAGGAGCATGAAGGTGAGAGAATGAAGAGAGAGGAACGAGAGAGAGAGAGAGAGAGAGAGAGAGAGAGAGAGAGAGAGAGAGAGAACAAGAGACAGACAGAGAGAGACAGAGAGAGACAGAGAGACAGACAGAGAGAGAGAGAGAGAGAGAGAGAGAGACAGACAGAGAGAGAAAGGGATAAATAGAGAGAGACTAAGTGGGGCTAACGGCTAAGTGGTCACAGTAAATGTCCCATCGGTAGAATACAAAGAAAGGACTCGAAGGAGAGAGAGATATAACAGGCAGAGAGTTAATGTCAATGTGGCATTGCTCTGTGAGGCAGAGGAGGACAGCAGCTCTGCTCTTATTGATCATCCCAAAGCCAAGGTCAGAATTAGCCACACACCTCGGAGACTGAACCCTACTGTCCCCTGCCACCTTGGCCTTGGCCTGAAGGCAGCAATCTGACCGTTGACCCCTAGCATCTGACTCCTGACCCCTATGGTTCTCCCATATGTGACCTTTGCCGGGTGGTATTTTGGCTTCAGTTGCATCACCCCCTCTCCGTCTTCCATCCCCAACACAGCCCCACCTCCCCCCTCTCCGTCTTCCATCCCCAACACAGCCCCACCTCCCCCCTCCCCCCTCCCCCCTCTCTGTCTTCCGTCCCCAAGACAGCCCCACCTCCCCCCTCTCCATCTTCCGTCCCCAAGACAGCCCCACCTCCCCCCTCTCCATCTTCCATCCCCAACACAGCCCCACCTCCCCCCTCTCCATCTTCCATCCTCACCCCCACCTCCCCCTCTCCATCTTCCATCCTCACCCCCACCTCCCCCCCTCTCCGTCTTACATCCTCACCCCAGCCCCACCCTCCACCTCCCCCCTCTCCGTCTTCCATCCTCACCCCAGCCCACCCTCCACCTCCCCCTCTCCGTCTTCCATCCTCACCCCAGCCCAACCTCCCACCTCCCCCCTCTCCGTCTTCCATCCTCACCCCAGCCCACCCTCCACCTCCCCCTCTCCGTCTTCCATCCTCACCCCAGCCCAACCTCCCACCTTCCCCCTCTCCGTCTTCCATCCTCACCCCAGCCCACCCTCCACCTCCCCCCTCTCCGTCTTCCATCCTCACCCCAGCCCCACCCTCCACCTCCCCCCTCTCCGTCTTCCATCCTCACCCCAGCCCACCTCCCACCTCCCCCTCTCCGTCTTACATCCTCACCCCAGCCCCACCCTCCACCTCCCCCCTCTCCGTCTTCCATCCTCACCCCAGCCCCACCTCTCCGTCTTCCATCCTCACCCCAGCCCCACCTCCCCCCTCTCTGTCTTCCATCCCCAACAGGACTTCAGAGAAACATGCTATCCCTAGGCTTGAGTTCTGCATCGTAGCATGCACTTATATTTACAGACATAGAGAGGGAGAAAGGTAGAGACGGAGTAACAGGGAGAGGTGTAGGGAGAGTAAGAACGTGGCATATTGTAACGGTCTTGAGAGGGAGTCATAGGCTGCTGGGTAGTATTGATCTAGTGATTTAATTATGAACATGCACAACACACACACACACACACACACACACACACACACACACACACACACACACACACACACACACACACACACACACACACACACACACACACACACACACACACACACACACACACACACACACACACACACACACACACACACACACACACACACACACACACACAGGATGTAGTGGATGATGGATCACAGTATTAGGCAGCTCTGACAGTTCTGCTCCCCATATTGCTGTAAAGGATCAAGTGCTGCTCAACACTTCATTCTGCATAGTATTAGTATAGGTAATCACAGACAGACAGACAGACAGACAGACAGACAGACAGACAGACAGACAGACAGACAGACAGACAGACAGACAGACAGACAGACAGACAGACAGACAGACAGACAGAAAGACAGATTCACTTACTTTGTTTAGAAATCACAGTTCCAATACTTCTACAATACTTCTACACTATTGCATCATGGGACATAGCTCCATGTCCTATCAGATGGCTGCCAGATGTCCATTTATGACTGTTTCAAATCTCCATCTCATTTCCAGGCTTTGCATATTTCCAGATCTGACTGCCTTTCAAGTATGGTAGAAAATCTCCCCTAATGTTTTTACATGAGGTAACTAAACATGCCATTCTCTCGAAATTCTTGGGAAAAGGCTTTCTGTATTGCGTGACATAAATTTGAAGATATACATTTATTTCCCCATCCATGGAAATGTATGGATATTAGTGCATTAGGGATGTGGCCAGGGAACAGGATTATACATGCAATGTCATTACAATAATCCCATTTAACCACATCAATGTCCTCTCTACTATTGGTGATCGGACGCAAGTCCAGACATGATCTATAGGTCTTCAGACAAGGTCAAAGGAGAGAGGTCGTGGTCACTGTGTGTGTGTGTAGGTGTGTGTGTGTGTGTAGACAGGGTCTTTAATGCTGAATCAGGATCGAAACGAAAATGTACCCCCGTCCCCCCCAAACATCAATAACATCCTTTCAACAGATAATTCCTTTTTTTTCTTCTGCAGACCACCTGAGCCTACCATAAACCAAGAAGGGAAAATGTTAAGAGATTCTCCAGTACTTTTGTACACTTTTTAGCCAGTAGTTCTGAAAGTAGAGCTCACGAGCCAAATGTGGTCCCCGAAAATTGCGTACTACGTCACATACTGTACCAAGTCATTGCTCTCTCTCTCGCTCTGCTGTTTGTGCATCTTGCTAGCTGTCACTCAAATTGGAAAGGGACGAAGCTCATTGTCTAGAACTCGAATTGCTAGGGGGCTGGCCCATGTGGGAAAAATGCCACAGCACAGCTTCCAGAAAAATAGTTGCTTTCAATCTAGGGATTTCATGGCTAACTGAGGTTAAATTAAACAGGTATTTTGCTCATAGATTATGCATGTATGAACTACACATTGACAAATCCATCCCAAGCGGAAGGTTTAAAAAGTACTTAGTCACCAAAGTTCTGGAGCATGTCTTTAAGAAGGGAGGGATCAATAAAAGCTTCCTTGACTCAAAAAGCAACTACAGGGGAAAAAATGTAGATACTTTTCAGGCAGTTTAAAGTTTGTAGGCATTGGGATGATTTTACTCAGATCTTCTTCTGCTGTGGTTCTGCACTGCTTCCAATCCTACACCTGGTTGTTGATAACCAGAGCTTATCTTCTAATTAGATACATGCAGATAAGATCAGATGCCTCAAATCATCTATGGCAACATCGTGACACACCTGCATCTCTGTGGGACTCCACCATCACAACTTCCTTGATAACGAGCTGAGGCAGGGTTTCATTTCTCTGCTAATTGTCTTGTAGTTCCATCCTCTCATGTTCGAGCCTCCACACTAAAGTTCACAGCCAGAGACCCATCTTCTTCTTATTCTCAGAGTCTACAAGTTCTGGTTATTGCCTTTATCAATCTCCTAGAGCACAGAAGAAAGCAGCCTGTGTTCAAACACCAGTTACTCTCTCATCTCCTGAGACATCAGCCTAAGCCTAATTGGATTTAAATGAACTCCAAATTTCCCTTTGTTATGGCAAATAACACGCAACGCTTTTTAATTAAGATGCCCATGCTTTCCCACGTGGAAGGGACTGCAGTCGCTTTCATGTTCCACTCATCAACTGGAGAGAGGCAGAGCCAGAATGGCGGATGGGCCTGCCCACTGTCTGGTCCAGCGGGGGGCTCTATCTGGAGGGGAAGATCGCTTAATTAAGATCCTGGTTCTGATCTGATAGATCAGTGGCTCTACGTTCTGGGGAGATGATATGTTCTGTGTTTGGATGTTACACTTCATGTGAAGGAATAGGCTAACAAAGACCCCGTTTCCCTCATCTATCGCCTATCTGTCTGATCTAACCCTGGTTGGGTTAACATATGCTGGGCTCCGTATACTGGGAGGGGATGTGTGTAAGTCTCATATCGCAGATGGATGTTAGATAGAGACGGAGAACATAGATCTTACTGATTCTACTAATCACCTGCTTATCGGGACTGTGATTAGCTGAATGAAGTGTGTTGGTGCTGGTTTGGAACAAAAGCCTGCTACAGAATGTAATAGAGCAACACATTAGTGTTTATTGATGCTTCACATGGACATCGTGAAAAACCCTGTGTCAAGCTGAGAGTTTCCATTGTAATGATCTGGGGGGGGAAGCAGTTTCCCACCTACAATGTGCCATGACAGGTAATGAGACAACAGGCAGAGATAGCTTCCATTCCCCAAACTCATACAAATAGAGAAGAATTGTTACGTTCTTCGTTATACAAAGGGGAAACACAGTTCTTTAATTGAATAGGACCCTGGACAACAGTTGCCTTATCAGTGAAATGGAGAGAAGCACTCATTATCAAGGCTTCAATGGATTATAGTTAAGTGTCTGTTAATTACATTTCAACACTTCATTCAATAACATTGGTTCTCTTATTGGCTTTTTGTCTGTTTGTGGCCCAGCAGACCAGAAGAAAGACTAACTGTTCAGCCTATGGTAGCAATTTAGGGGGTACAGTCAGGGGTCAAATTTGGAATGCAGAGGCGGGGGACGTCATTTGGAGGGGTTAGTGTAAGGGTTGAAAATAGGGTGTTGACAAGACTAGGGTTAGGGTTGAAATAGGACGCAGACGTTAAGCTAGGGTTAGGCATGAAGCTAGGGTTAGACATGAAGCTAGGGTTAGACATGAAGCTAGGGTTAGACATGAAGCTAGGGTTAGACATGAAGCTAGGGTTAGACATGAAGCTAGGGTAGAACATGAAGCTAGGGTTAGACATGAAGCTAGGGTAGAACATGAAGCTAGGGTTAGACATGAAGCTAGGGTTAGGAATGAAGCTAGGGTTAGATATGAAGCTAGGGTTAGGCATGAAGCTAGGGTTAGACATGAAGATAGGGTAGGACATGAAGCTAGGGTTAGACATTAAGATAGGGTAGGACATGAAGCTAGGGTTAGACATTAAGCTAGGGTTAGACATGAAGCTAGGGTTAGACATTAAGTTAAGGTTAGGGTTAAGGTTAGACCTGAAGCTAGGGTTAGACATGAAGCTAGGGTTAGACATGAAGCTAGTTTTGGGCATGAAGCTAGGGTTAGACATGAAGCTAGTTTTTGACATTAAGTTAGAGTTAGACATGAAGCTAGGGTAGAACATGAAGCTAGGGTTAGACATGAAGCTAGGGTTAGGCATGAAGCTAGGGTTAGATATGAAGCTAGGGTTAGGCATGAAGCTAGGGTTAGACATGAAGATAGGGTAGGACATGAAGCTAGGGTTAGACATTAAGATAGGGTAGGACATGAAGCTAGGGTTAGACATGAAACTAGGGTTAGACATGAAACTAGGGTTAGACATGAAACTAGGGTAGGACATGAAGCTAGGGTTAGACATTAAGCTAGGGTTAGACATGAAGCTAGGGTTAGACATTAAGTTAATGTTAGGGTTAAGGTTAGACCTGAAGCTAGGGTTAGACATGAAGCTAGGGTTAGGCATGAAGCTAGGGTTAGGCATGAAGCTAGGGTTAGGCATGAAGCTAGGGTTAGGCATGAAGCTAGTTTTGGGAATGAAGATAGGGTTAGACATGAAGCTAGGGTTAGACATGAATCTCGGGTAGGACATGAAGCTAGGGTTAGACATGAAGCTAGGGTTAGACATGAATCTCGGGTAGGACATGAAGCTAGGGTTAGACATGAAGCTAGGGTTAGACATGAAGCTAGGGTTAGGCATGAAGCTAGGGTTAGACATGAAGCTAGGGTTAGACATGAAGCTAGGGTTAGACATGAAACTAGGGTTAGACATGAATCTCGGGTAGGACATGAAGCTAGGGTTAGGCATGAAGCTAGGGTTAGACATGAAGCTAGGGTTAGACATGAAGCTAGGGTTAGGCATGAAGCTAGGGTTAGACATGAAGCTAGGGTTAGACATGAAGCTAGGGTTAGACATGAAGCTAGGGTTAGACATGAAACTAGGGTTAGACATGAAGCTAGGGTTAGACATGAAGCTAGGGTTAGGCATGAAGCTAGGGTTAGACATGAAGCTAGGGTTAGACATGAAGCTAGGGTTAGACATGAAGCTAGGGTTAGACATGAAGCTAGGGTAGAACATGAAGCTAGGGTTAGGCATGAAGCTACGGTTAGACATGAAGCTAGGGTTAGACATGAAGCTAGGGTTAGACATGAAACTAGGGTTAGGCATGAAACTAGGGTTAGGCATGAAACTAGGGTTAGGCATGAAGCTAGGGTTAGACATGAAGCTAGGGTTAGACATGAAGCTAGGGTTAGGCATGAAGCTAGGGTTAGACATGAAGCTAGGGTTAGACATGAAGCTAGGGTTAGGTTTAGGGTTAGACCTGAAGCTAGGGTTAGGCATGAAGCTACGGTTAGACATGAAGCTAGGGTTAGGCATGAAGCTAGGGTTAGACATGAAGCTAGGGTTAGACATGAAGCTAGGGTTAGGTTTAGGGTTAGACCTGAAGCTAGGGTTAGACATGAAGCTAGGGTTAGACATGAATCTCGGGTAGGACATGAAGCTAGGGTTAGGCATGAAGCTAGGGTTAGACATGAAGCTAGGGTTAGACATGAAGCTAGGGTTAGGCATGAAGCTAGGGTTAGACATGAAGCTAGGGTTAGACATGAAGCTAGGGTTAGGCATGAAGCTAGGGTTAGATATGAAGCTATGGTTAGACATGAAACTAGGGTTAGGCATGAAACTAGGGTTAGACATGAAGCTAGGGTTAGACACGAAGCTAGGGTTAGACATGAAACTAGGGTTAGACATGAAGCTAGGGTTAGATATGAAGCTAGGGTTAGGCATGAAACTAGGGTTAGGCATGAAACTAGGGTAGGACATGAAACTAGGGTTAGACATGAAACTAGGGTTAGACATGAAACTAGGGTTAGACATGAAGCTAGGGTTAGACATGAAGCTAGGGTTAGACATGAAACTAGGGTTAGACATGAAACTAGGGTTAGACATGAAGCTAGGGTTAGACATGAAACTAGGGTTAGACATGAAACTAGGGTTAGACATGAAACTAGGGTTAGACATGAAACTAGGGTTAGACATGAAACTAGGGTTAGACATGAAACTAGGGTTAGGCATGAAGCTATGGTTAGACATGAAACTAGGGTTAGGCATGAAACTAGGGTTAGACATGAAACTAGGGTAGAACATGAAGCTAGGGTTAGACATGAAGCTAGGGTTAGACATGAAACTAGGGTTAGACATGAAACTAGGGTTAGACATGAAACTAGGGTTAGACATGAAGCTAGGGTTAGACATGAAACTAGGGTTAGACATGAAACTAGGGTTAGACATGAAACTAGGGTTAGACATGAAGCTAGGGTTAGACATGAAGCTAGGGTTAGACATGAAACTAGGGTTAGGCATGAAACTAGGGTTAGACATGAAACTAGGGTAGAACATGAAGCTAGGGTTAGACATGAAGCTAGGGTTAGACATGAAGCTAGGGTTAGACATGAAGCTAGGGTTAGACATGAAGCTAGGGTTAGACATGAAACTAGGGTTAGACATGAAACTAGGGTTAGACATGAAACTAGGGTTAGACATGAAACTAGGGTTAGACATGAAACTAGGGTTAGACATGAAACTAGGGTTAGACATGAAACTAGGGTTAGACATGAAACTAGGGTTAGGCATGAAGCTAGGGTTAGACATGAAGCTAGGGTTAGACATGAAACTAGGGTTAGACATGAAGCTAGGGTTAGGCATGAAGCTAGGGTTAGACATGAAGCTAGGGTTAGGCATGAAACTAGGGTTAGGGTTAGAGTTTCTGCTGTAATTACAATGTTAGTACTTTTATCTGAATTTCTATCCTACTCCTCTTTGTATCCATATGGTGCTGGATTTCATGGTGCTGGAGTTCATGGAGTGTATGGTGCTGGAGTTCATGGAGTGTATGGTGCTGGAGTTCATGGTGCTGGAGTGTATGGAGTATATGGTGCTGGATTTCATTGTACTGGAGTGTATGGAGTGTATGGTGCTGGAGTGTATGGAGTGTATGGTGCTGGAGTTCATTGTACTGGAGTGTATGGAGTGTATGGTGCTGGAGTGTATGGAGTGTATGGTGCTGGAGTTCATGGTGCTGGGTTGTATGGTGCTGGAATTCATGGTGCTGGAGTTCCGTTCTGCCTGGCTGTCTCTATAACTGAAGGTTTAGGTGCCCGGCTTCATTTAGCTCTGGCTCTATCTAACGGGAGCTTGTACCAGAGACCCTACAGGTATGAGGAAAGCACATTACCACCTGTGTCACTAACATTCAGGCCATTTCCTTGACCTCAGGTGATTGACTAGCTAGTTAATAACTTCAGGACCAGTTGCATATCCACGCTTCAGTCCGCTAATATGGAATTTATTTGATCATTGTGATGAGTAGTAAATATTACAGTAGGTAACCCAGCACGCTGAACAATGGTTACCACAGGACCATGTGTAATGGCACATATACTTCATTATGAGAGCTAGATCATTTCACCAATTTATATTTAACCATCAAGGCTGTGCCAACATTATTACTGCACTGCTGCAGTGTCAAACCAATCACAGACAGGGCTCTATATGTATACGTGTATACATACACTACGTATACAAAACATTAAGAACACCTGCTCTTTCCATGACATAGATTGACCAGATGAATCCAGGTGAAAGCTAAGATCCCTTATTGATGTCACTTGTTCAATCCGCTTCAATCAGTGTAGATGAAGGGGAGGAGACAGGTTAATAAAGAAGGATTTTTAAGCCTTGAGACAATTGAGACAAGGATTGTGTATGTGCGCCATTCAGATTGTGAATGGGCAAGACAAAATATTTAAGTATGGTAGTAGGTGCCATGCGCACCGGTTTGTGTCAAGAACTGCAACGCTGCTGGGTTTTTCACACTCAACAGTTTCCCGTGTGTATCAAAAATGGTCCATCACCCAAATGACATCCAGCCAACTTGACACAACTGTGGGAAGCATTGGAGTCAACATGGGCCAGCATCCCTGTGAAGAACTAGTGTAGAATATCAGGTGGGTTGTTGTAGCAGTATGTGGGTGCTCAGGCTATTGGCCTCTTGGTGGCACTAATCACTGAACATGCTCTCCCCCTTATGAGGACCTCCCCATCCTTTAGTGTGTGTGTGTGTGTGTGTGTGTGTGTGTGTGTGTGTGTGTGTGTGTGTGTGTGTGTGTGTGTGTGTGTGTGTGTGTGTGTGTGTGTGTGTGTGTGTGTGTGTGTGTGTGTGTGTGTGTGTGTGTGTGTGTGTGTGTGTGTGTGTGTGTGTGTGAGCACAACTTGAACAGTTGCATCTGGTTTGTGCGTGAATTAATCATGATGATTAATTGGCCTTCATGTTAAATCTCCACAGAGTGATGTCAGGCTGCCAGGCATCATGGCTGTAATTGACAGCACTTTAAGGAGAAGCAGATTGATTTACACAAGACCCTAATGAATCCCCCTCTCTACCGTGGGAGGAATGGGGAATGGTAAACAAATCTCTCTCTCTCTCTCTCTCTACCCCCTCTCTCTCTACCCTCTCTCTCTCTCTTACTCCCCACCTCGCTCCCTCCCCCTCTCTCACTCTCCCTCTCCCCTCTCTCTCTCTCTCTTCCAATCTCTCCTCTGTGTGTCATATACACTTCTATCAGTTTCCTTTGTGTGTTCGCATAGTTAACTATCTTCTCTTTTTCTCCTTTCCTTGTTGCTTTTCCTTAATGATTACAGGTAATGAGGGTGAGTAGAAAAAGTCAAGGTGGATAAGTAAGAGTCTTTGGCCATTGCCCCTCTCTTTCCTTCAGCCCGCCCTCTTAGGCTCTCTTTCCCTCTCCCTCTCCTCTGTTCTGTCTGTCCTAACAAATGTAAACGAGGGTGAACTGTGCATGCGAGCGCATAATGCACTTTCTGGTTCACATTGCAGATGTGGGTTTCCATGGTTATAGTGGAACAACCAACTGTAGCATCAAAAAATTCCAAGATGACGTAGCAGTCGGTTGTGTGTTGTGTTAGTCTTTGTCTTATCCCGTGTAAATAGCTGTTTTTTTTCTCATATACATTTTAGTCTCACTTTCTTTCTACGAACCAAATATACTTTCCTGCAACCCGCCTCACCCAAGGTGGTACGGATCTGCTATTTTTATTCCTTATAACTGGAACCTCTGTCAGGAGCTAACCTGCTAACTAGCTACTAGTCTTTGTTAGCCACGGCTAGCGGTCTTCACCTTTTAGCTCGGACAATACATGCCAGTATGCACAGCGCAATATCAACCCAGAGCATATCGGACTGCTTCTCCCTACCACATCACCGGATTCCTGCTCCTCTGGATCATTACACCGGATCATCGCAGCTAGCTAGCTGCTATGGTCCCGTGTGGCTCAGTTGGTAGAGCATGGCGCTTGCAACGCAAGGGTTGTGGGTTCATTCCCCACGGGGGGACCAGGATGAATATGTATGAACTTTCCAATTTGTAAGTCGCGCTGGATAAGAGCGTCTGCTAAATGACTTAAATGTAAATGTACCGAGTGGCTACTGTTAGCTAACGCCTCTGTCCTGAAGCAAGCACCAGTTAACCTTGAGCTAGCCACGAGCTAGGCCCATATACCAGGTACTTCTAGGGCTACAATACCTCTTTTGCCAATTGGCCTGGACCCTTTGTTGTCAACGCGGAGCCCCGCCGATCCATCACGACTGGTCTGCCTACGTGGTCGTCCGATGTGGTCTCAACGGGCTTTTCTTTTGCGATGTAGCCGAAGACCCATCTTCTTGCCCCGGCCCGCTAGCTTTCTAAGCGCCGTGTCTCCCACCCGCCTATTGTAGTACTAACTAATGAACGGCACCCTTACTCACCTATTGCTGTTCTTTGGACCCTATGATCACTTGGCTACACAGCTGATGCCCCCTGGACTGTTTCAATAACACGGTACCTCATTTTGTTTATCTGTCGGCCCCAGCCTTTAACTCAGGTCCTGTATGTGCCTAACTGACCCGCTCTGCCCATTCATCACAATTTACCCGTTGTTGTCTTAGCTCTCCCATTCAACACCTGTGACTGCTTTATGCCTCTCTCTAATGTCAATATGCCTTGTCTACTGCTGTCTCGGCTAGTCCTTATTGTTTTATTTCACTGTAGAGCCCTCAGTCCTGCTCATCTTGCCTTAGATAGCTCTTTTGTCCCACCCCCTACACATGCGGAGACCTCACCTGGCTTAACTGGTCCCACCAGAGACAAAACCTCTCTCATCGTCACTCAACGCCTAGGTTTACCTCCACTGTACTCACATCCTACCATACCCTTGTCTGTACATTATAATCTGAATCTATTCTACCACGCCCAGAAATCAGCTCCTTTTATTCGCTGTTCCCAATGCACTAGACGACCAGTTCTTATAGCCTTTAGCCGTACCCTTATCCTACTCCTCCTCAGTTCCTCTGGAGATGTAGAGGTTAACCCAGGCCCTATAGACCCCAGTACCACACCTATTCCCCAGGCGCTCTCATTTGTTGACTTCTGTAACCGTAAAAGCCTTGGTTTCATGCATGTTAACATCAGAAGCCTCCTCCCTAAGTTTGTTTTATTCACTGCTTTAGCACACTCCGCCAACCCTGATGTCCTAGCCCTGTCTGAATCCTGGCTTAGGAAGGCCACCAAAAATTCTGAAATTTCCATCCTCAACTACAACATTTTCCATGAGATAGAACTACCAAAGTGGGTGGAGTTGCAATCTATTGCAGAGATAGCCTGCAGAGTTCTGTCATGCAATCCAGGTCTGTGCCCAAACAGTTCGAGCTTCTATTTCTAAAAATCCACCTTTCCAGAAATAAGTCTCTCACTGTTGCCACTTGCTATGGCAACAGTGAGAGACTTATTTCTGGAAAGGTGGATACTAGGGCTTGACAAGAACTAAGAACAGATATAGCCCTTGCTTGACTCCAGACTTGACTGCCCTCGACCAGCACAAAAACATCCTGCATCCTGCATTAGCATCAAATAGCCCCCACGATATGCAACTTTTCAGAGAAGTTAGGAACCAATATACACAGGCAGTTAGGAAAGCAAAGGCTGGCTTTTTCAAACAGAAATTTGCATCGTATAACACTAACTCCAAAAAGTTTTGGGACACTGTAAAGTCCATGGAGAATAAGAGCACCTCCTCCCAGCTGCCCACTGCACTGAGGCTAGGAAACACTGTCACCACCGATAAATCCACGATAATCGAGAATTTCAAGAAGCATTTTTCTACGGCTGGCCATGCTTTCCACCTGGCTACCTCTACCCCGGCCAACAGCTCTGCACCCCCCGCAGCAACTTGCCCAAGCCCCCCAGCTTCTCCTTCACCCAAATCCAGATAGCTGGTGTTCTAAAATAGCTGCAAAATCTGGACCCCTACAAATCAGCTGGGCTAGACAATCTGGACCCTCTCTTTCTAAAATGATCCGCCGCATTTGTTGCAATCCCTATTACCAGTCTGTTCAACCTCTCTTTCGTATCGTCTGAGGATCCATAAAGATTGGAAAGATTGGAAACCCTCTTCAAAGGGGGAGACACTCTAGACCGAAACTGTTATAGACCTACAGTGGGGAGAACAAGTATTTGATACACTGCCGATTTTGCAGGTTTTCCTACTTACAAAGCATGTAGAGGTCTGTAATTCTTATCATAGGTACACTTAAACTGTGAGAGACGGAATCTAAAACAAAAATCCTGATTATCACATTGTATGATTTTTAAGTAATTAATTAGCATTTTATTGCATGACATAAGTATTTGATCACCTACCAACCAGTAAGAATTCCGTCTCTCACAGACCTGTTAGTTTTTCTTTAAGACGCCCTCCTGTTCTCCACTCATTACCTGTATTAACTGCACCTGTTTGAACTTGTTACCTGTATAAAAGACACCTGTCCACACACTCAATCAAACAGACTCCAACCTCTCCACAATGGCCAAGACCAGAGAGCTGTGTAAGGACATCAGGGATAAAATTGTAGACCTGCACAAGGCTGGGATGTGCTACAGGACAATAGGCAAGCAGCTTGGTGAGAAGGCAACAACTGTTGGCGCAATTATTAGAAAATGGAAGAAGTTCAAGATGACGGTCAATCACCCTCGGTCTGGGGCTCCATGCAAGATCTCACCTCGTGGGGCATCAATGATCATGAGGAAGGTGAGGGATCAGCCCAGAACTACATGGCAGGACCTGGTCAATGACCTGAAGAGAGCTGGGACCACAGTCTCAAAGAAAACCATTAGTAACACACTACGCCGTCATGGATTAAAATCCTGCAGCGCACATAAGGTCCCCCTGCTCAAGCCAGCGCATGTCCAGGCCCGTCTGAAGTTTGCCAATGACCATCTGGATGATCCAGAGGAGGAATGGGAGAAGGTCATGTGGTCTGATGAGACAAAAATAGAGCTTTTTGGTCTAAACTCCACTCGCCGTGTTTGGAGGAAGAAGAAGGATGAGTACAACCCCAAGAACACCATCCCAACCGTGAAGCACGGAGGTGGAAACATCATTCTTTGGGGATGCTTTTCTGCAAAGGGGACAGGACGACTGCACCGTATTGAGGGGAGGATGGATGGGGCCATGTATCGTGAGATCTTGGCCAACAACCTCCTTCCCTCAGTAAGAGCATTGAAGATGGGTCGTGGCTGGGTCTTCCAGCATGACAACGACCTGAAACACACAGCCATGGTAACTAAGGAGTGGCTCCGTAAGAAGCATCTCAAGGTCCTGGAGTGGCCTAGCCAGTCTCCAGACCTGAACCCAATAGAACATTTTTGAAGGGAGCTGAAAGTCCGTATTGCCCAGCGACAGCCCCGAAACGTGAAGGATCTGGAGAAGGTCTGTATGGAGGAGTGGGCCAAAATCCCTGCTGCAGTGTGTGCAAACCTGGTCAAGAACTACAGGAAATGTATGATCTCTGTAATTGCAAACAAAAGTTTCTGTACTAAATATTAAGTTCTGCTTTTCTGATGTATCAAATACTTATGTCATGCAATAAAATGCTAATTAATTACTTAAAAATCATACAATGTGATTTTCAGGATTTTTGTTTTAGATTCCGTCTCTCACAGTTGAAGTGTACCTATGATAAAAATTACAGACCTCTACATGCTTTGTAAGTAGGAAAACCTGCAAAATCGGCAGTGTATCAAATACTTGTTCTCCCCACTGTATATCCATCCTACCCTGCCTTTTTAAAGTCTTCGAAAGACAAGTTAACAAACAGATCACCGACCATTTCGAATCCCACCTTACCTTCTCCGCTATGCAATCTGGTTTCAGAGCTGGTCATGGGTGCACCTCAGCCACGCTCAAGGTCCTAAACGATATCACAACCACCATTGATAAAAGACAGTACTGTGCAGCCGTCTTCATCGACCTGGCCAAGGCTTTCGACTCTGTCAATCACCGCATTCTTATCGGCAGACTCAACAGCCTTGGTTTCTCAAATGAATGCCTCGCCTGGTTCACCAATTGCTTCTCAGATAGAGTTCAGTGTGTCAAATCGGAGGGCCTGTTGTCCGGACCTCTGGCAGTCTCTATGGGGGTGCCACAGGGTTCAATTCTCGGGCCGACTATTTTCTCTGTATATATCAACGATGTCGCTCTTGCTGCTGGGGATTCTCTGATTCACCTCTACGCAGACGACAGCATTCTGTATACATCTGGCTCTTCTTTGGACACTGTGTTAACAAACCTCCAGGCAAGCTTCAATGCCATACAACAGTCCTTCCTTGGCCTCCAACTGCTCTTAAGTGCTAGTAACACTAAATGCATGCTCTTCAACCGATCGCTGCCTGCACCTGCCCACCCGACTAGCATCACTACTCTGGACGGTTCTTAGAATACGTGGACAACTACAAATACCTAGGTGTCTGGTTAGACTGTAAACTCTCCTTACAGACTCACATTAAGCATCTCCAATCCAAAATTAAATCTAGAATCGGCTTCCAATTTCACAACAAAGCCTGCTTCACTCATGCTGCCAAACATACCCTCGTAAAACTGAATATCCTACCGATCCTTGACTTCGGCGATGTCATTTACAAAATAGCATCCAACACTCTACTCAGCAAACTGGATGCAGTCTATCACAGTGCCATCCGTTTTGTCACCAGAGCCCCATATACCACCCACCCCTGTGACCTGTATGCTCTCGTTGGCTGGCCCTCGCTTCATATTCATCGCCAAACCCACTGGCTCCAGGTCATCTATAAGTCTTTGCTAGGTAAAGCCCCACCTTATCTCAGCTCACTGGTCCCCATAACAACACCCACCCGTAGCACGTGCTCCAGCAGGTATATTTCACTGGTCATCCCCAAAGCCAACTCCTCCTTTGGCCGCCTTTCCTTCCAGTTCTCTGCTGCCAATGACTGGAACGAATTTTCAAAAATCACTGAAGCTGGAGACTTATATCTCCCTCTCTAACTTTAAGCATCAGCTGTCAGAGCAGTTTATCGATCACTGCACCTGTACACAGCCCATCTGTAAATAGCCCACCCAACTACCTCATCCCCATACTGGTTTTTATTTTTGCTCTTTTGCACCCCAGTATCTCTACTTGCACATCATCTTCTGCACATCTATCACTCCAGTGTTAATGCTAAATTGTAATTATCTCGCCACTATGGCCTATTTATTGCCTTACCTTCCTAATCTTACTACATTTGCACACACTGTATATAGATTTTTATTGTGTTATTGACTGTACATTTGTTTATCCCATGTGTAACTCTGTGTTGTTGTTTGTGTCGCTCTGCTTTGCTTTATCTTGGCCAGGTCGCAGTTGTAAATGAAAACTTGCTGTCAACTGGTCTACCTGGTTAAATAAAAAAATAAAAATTCCTGTTCAGGTGATCTGCATCTTGGACAGTCAACGAATCAAAACAGAGGAGACACACCTCACTGAGGAGCAGAGCGGGTTAACCAATCCAATAACCATGTGAGCTGAACAGGAAAAACTCCATCCTCCCATACATGGCCCATACATAGCGAGCGCTTTAGAATGCCCTTCAAGCCAATCAGAAACGAGTATTCAACAATGCCATGGTATAATCTGAGATCATTTGCTTTAAAGTTCCGAACCATCATTGGTTTGGGTGCATTCTTTTGATCATAGCAACATATTAACAACTATATTGGTAGAGAACATTGAACGGAACAAGGCTATGTCATTAACTACATTTTGACCAGAATGCAGATAGAACCTTACAGTCCCAAGCTCTCGATAGCCCAAACATAGCCCAAACATACGAGCCAGAGTTTATCCCATTCAGGGCCCTAACCATGGTGGCATGCATCCACAAAAAGCGATGTGCAAATATCAGATACAAAACAGCCATGAAAAGAAGTTTGTTATTTTTTCAAAAACCAATTTGAATGATTTCAGATAGTGAAATGATGTTGTAGTAAATTCTTGATATCATTATGACTGGGGCCTTGTGCTGTAAAGAAGGTCAAGGCTGGTCAAACACAGAAGCTCCTCTGATAGCTGTGTGCGTTTGATGTTCAATGCTACACGTTCCTCCTCTCGTCTCCACTCCCCCCGGCCCGAGCCCCTCCTCTCCTCTCCTACCCCGTCCCGAGCCCCTCTGATCTGCACTGGCACTGATTATAAAACCCTCTCCACCTTCACATTAGCATCAGAGTCATGGTCAGCTGGCTTTGTGTTATGAATGGGGGAAACAATATCAATAACAACAACAAACAACTAAAGTAGTCTTTTGTCCAGTGAGGATAGGAGGACAGGAGAGTAGGAGAGGAGAGGAGGAGAGGAGGAGAGGAGGGGAAGAGAGGAGGAGAGGAGGGGAAGAGAGGAAGAGAAGAGGAGGGAGGGGAAGAGAGGGGGAAAGGAGGGGAGGAGGTGAGAAGGGGAGAGGTCTTTGAAAGTGCAGATCAAGGAGGAGAGGTAAAGTAGACCATTGTGTGTTTTCATCCTCAGCCTCCCAAGGTCCTCTCTGATGCAGCCTGCCTGACTGTGTTGAGTTAGCTGTAAGGGGAGGCCAGCCTGCCTGACTGTGTTGAGTTAGCTGTAAGGGGAGGCCAGCCTGCCTGACTGTGTTGAGTTAGCTGTAAGGGGAGGCCAGCCTGCCTGACTGTGTTGAGTTAGCTGTAAGGGGAGGCCAGCCTGCCTGACTGTGTTGAGTTAGCTGTAAGGGGAGGCCAGCCTGCCTGACTGTGTTGAGTTAGCTGTAAGGGGAGGCCAGCCTGCCTGACTGTGTTGAGTTAGCTGTAAGGGGAGGCCAGCCTGCCTGACTGTGTTGAGTTAGCTGTAAGGGGAGGCCAGCCTGCCTGACTGTGTTGAGTTAGCTGTAAGGGGAGGCCAGCCTGCCTGACTGTGTGGAGTAGGTAAGTCAGGTCTATTGTTTCTGTAGACCTGGTTCAGAGGGCATACAGAGAGTCAAAGAGGACAGACAAGAGGTCAACTGTTTTATGAGGTTATGTTGCACCACTCTGATGATGCTGTGATGTCATACATCTAGGGGCTGCTGAGATCCTGCTGAAGTATGTGATCTAAACCCGTCTCAGCGGGGGGGGGGGGGGGCTGATAGAATGGAGATGTTACATGATTGCAGTAAGGAGTGGGAGACTGCATTACAAGTAAAGGGTACCCCATGTGGAACAATGGCACAAAGCAAAGACTTGAATCGCACCCATCAGCTCCTTCACTCTCAGAGGCTATATGAATGGGACTGCTGTGTCGAAGCAGCTCATACCACTCAGCTAGGATAGTGTGTGTGTGTGTGTGTGTGTGTGTGTGTGTGTGTGTGTGTGTGTGTGTGTGTGTGTGTGTGTGTGTGTGTGTGTGTGTGTGTGTGTGTGTGTGTGTGTGTGTGTGTGTGTGTGTGTGTGTGTGTGTGTGTGTGTGTGTCACTGTGGTTGTGGGAGTCCAGCTCTGTGTGTCAAAGCGGTGCGTACCACTCAAAGCTCCAACAGATATGCAGGTTGAGTGGGACAGATCACTTTAATTGGTTTAGCGGGGGTCCCATTGAAGCTGTGGAGAGCATTGTGTCTGGAATGAGAGGCGAGCGGACAATAGCACTCAATCAGCTCCCCATTCTGTGGTGGAATGAGTCTGTATGGTCCCTCTCAGTGAAACTGCTCCCTCGAGTCACTCCTCTGTCCCTTCTGCGTTCTCCTCTTATGGGAAACATCACAATGATGCCGTAGAATCTTGGATATCATCTGGCACATATAGATACTGTACAAGAGACAATGATAAAAAGAGATAGGGCTAGAAAGGGAAAGAGGAAAAGTGATGTGGATGGAGAGAGAGCCCACTGGGCACACTCACTGGTTGAGTCAACGTTGTTTCCACGTCATTTCAACAAAATGAATAGACGTTGAATTGACGTCTGTGCCCAGTGGGAGCTGAGTTGTTTTGGTGCAGATTCTCTCATATCTTCATCTCGCTCATATCTTCATCTCGTTAAGTGCCTTGCTCAAGGGCACAGACAGATTTTTCACCTAGTTGGCTCAGGAATTCAAACCAGCAACCTTTCGGATACTGGCCCAATGCTCTCAACCACCAAGCTACCACTCCCCATAAAAGAACCCTGTCTGGTTACAGGTAAAAAACCATTTTGGTTCCAGGTAGAACCATGTTGGGTTCCAGGTAGAACCCTCTGTGGGATGGGCTCTACATGAAACCCACATCTCAATGCTGTGCGTTACAGGGAAGACATCCTCCTCCCTCATGTGGTACCCTTCCTGCAGGCTCATCCTGACATGACCCTCCAGTATGACAATGCCACCAGCCATACTGCTCGTTCTGTGCGTGATTTCCTGCAAGACAGGAATGTCAGTGTTCTGCCATGGCCAGCGAAGAGCCCGTATCTCAATCCCATTGAGCACGTCTTGGACCTGTTGGATCGGAGGGTGAGGGCTAGGGCCATTCCCTCCAAAAATGTCCAGGAACTTGCAGGTGCCTTGGTGGAAGAGTGGGGTAACATCTCACAGCAAGAACTTGCAAATCTGGTGCAGTCCATGAGGAGGAGATGCACTGCAGTACTTAATGCAGCTGGTGGCCACACCAGATACTGACTGTTACTTTTGATTTTGACCCCCCCCCCTTTGTTCAGGGACACATTTCTCCATTTCTGTTAGTGACATGTCTGTGGAACTTGTTCAGTTTATGTCTCAGTTGTTGAATCTTGTTATGTTCATACAAATATTTACACATGTTAAGTTTGCTTAAATAAACGCAGTTGACAGTGAGAGTTTACTTGGAACCAAAATGGTTCTACCTGGAACCAACAAGAGTTCTTCAAAGGGTTCTCCTATGGGGACACCCGGAGAACTGTTTTAGGTTCTAGATAGCACTTTTTTTGCTAAGAGTGTAGGAATAGGAAAATGTTGGTTTCCACGTTACTGAGGCTAAGCAGTGTAGCCCCCAAAAATAAAACAAATACTGCTATCACCAGTTGAAGTTAATATCTTCATTTGATAAATATTCCTAATCCTAGTGAACGCACCAGGAAAAGCTCCTTAACTACAGAGGGTCTCTATAACCAGGTGGCCCAGAGGGGAACTGTAGGGAAAACTCTCCCCATTCACAGAGCTCTGGGCCATGGTCTGAGTCTGTTTGAGCAGCCTGGTCCTCAGGGACTCCAAGCTGTTTGACTTGGCCAGCTTCGGAGCTTGGGTACAGGGGGACGGTTGTCCATACTGCCTGGAGAACCGGAGATTCTTCCTGACCCATTTTTTCCCTGATCGTTTTTCAGTCTTATTTTGTAGAGGTTGGGTGGCAGTGATGTGTGTTTGTGGCAGAGAGAGTTAGAGTCAGGGCAGGGAGAAGAGATGGAGGGAGAGAGAGAGAAAGGGGATGAGAGAGCGAAAGAGAGAGTGAGGGGAAGAGAAAAGATCAAGCTCAGAGGATAGAAAGAAATGAACGACTTTCTTCCCTTCTATTTGCCTCTGTTGCATTTGTTCTCTTTATCCAGCATTTGTTCTCTTTATCCAGCATTTGTTCTCCTTATCCAGCATTTGTTCTCCTTATCCAGCATTTGTTCTCCTTATCCAGCATTTGTTCTCCTTATCCAGCATTTGTTCTCTTTATCCAGCATTTGTTCTCTTTATCCAGCATTTGTTCTCCTTATCCAGCATTTGTTCTCCTTATCCAGAATTTGTTCTCTTTATCCAGCATTTGTTCTCTTTATCCAGCATTTGTTCTCTTTATCCAGAATTTGTTCTCTTTATCCAGCATTTGTTCTCCTTATCCAGCATTTCTTCTCCTTATCCAGCATTGTAATACAACATATTTTCACATAAAACCGGGAGCCTAGTTCTCTTCCAATCTCCTCTACACTGACCATATCTGAGTCCAAATGTTTTCCTTATGTCTCGGTCCAGTTGTTCTTCTTGTCCTCTGCTTCACTTTGTTTCTTATATACTGCATTTCTAAATAAGATAGGAGGGCGCGCACCTGTTCCCAGTATATCTGTGAAGTATCAGACTGATATTCTGCCATCAGGAGTGACACGCACACATTCACACACACACACACACACACACACACACACACACACACACACACACACACACACACACACACACACACACACACACACACACACACACACACACACACACACACACACACACACACACACACACACACACACACACACTATAAATGCGGTCTCGTTATACCTCACAGCCCCCCTTAACCTTGTGAAAATTATGTGGTGGAATTAATGAATGTCATTTTCACACATTAGCCACCGCCGTCCACACGTAATGGGCCACCCCACAACAACGTTTAACCAGTGCATCTGTCCTTTGGGCTTGATCATTTGGGCCACAGCAGGAGGTGGTAATTGACTGTGTTCCAATCAGGGCTGTAAATCGGATGGGGTTCCCTCTTCTCCTGACTCTCCTGTCTCTCCTTCCCTCCTTCCCTAATTAGATCACATTAAAGTGCTGTATTCCGAGGGATTCCCAAATGTTCCTCCTTGAGGACACACTTGAGCCCTCAGACGTCTTTTTGAGCTCTTTCTAGATTAACTATTGACAATATAGAAGAGGTTGCCTATATATAGCACATCAATTATAATGACACAGCACAAACAACCAAGCTTCACTATAACTCCTGTTGTTATAATCACCGTAGGGCTATGTTCTCTTCCCTCATTCTCTCTCTTTCTCCTTTTTCTCCCTTTCATCCTCTCCCTCCTGCATCCCCCCCCCCCCCCCCCTCTATCACCCTCCCTCTCGCTCTCTGTGCCTCCCTGTCTGTGGTAGAAACACGCAGCAGGGGGTTGTGGGTAGAAGGCTTCTCCTGCTGTGAGGGTTGTCTCTGGCTCAGAGAGAGATGAAGGTCGAACACACTTCCAATCAGAACAGGAGGAGGAGGAGAAGAGTGATAGTTCTCTATTTATTTAAAAACAGAAACGTTTCAATCTAGTTCTTTCACCCTCTTCTTTCCCCTCCTCTTCCTCCTCATCCTTCTCTTCTTCACTCTTCCTTCTCGAAATGCTATCTATTTGGAAAAAGAGAGACAGAGGAAGAGAGAGAGAGAGAGAGAGAGAGAGAGAGAGACAGAGAGAGAGACAGAGACAGAGAGACAGAGAGAGAGAGACAGAGAGAGAGAGACTGAATACACTGATCATACACCTCTCATTGAAGCCACAGTGGTTCAAGCCATGGAAAAAATGGAAAACTGTCAATCTTCATTAAAATATACAATTTTTAAGACTATCATAGTACCAATAATTGCTTCTAATACACCAGATGTATGTCCTTGAACCAATATTTTTTTAATCTAACACAAATAAGGTTAATTTAGTTGCTAATGGCAGCCTGCAGTACCCTGGTCGGCCTTCAATTTGAGTTAGTCAATGAGAGGGGGCAGCACTCAAACTGAGCATGTTATGTCTCCATGAGATTACATCTTAACTGACTTCATTTGGCGTCAATGCGCTATTGAGTCTTCACACAGGAATGAATGGTGTCATGTGATCGATGTCTTTATCCATTAATGTATATAGCCATTGGATTGAACACACCCCTTTCCTTACCCCCAACTTTGACTACTCAGTGACATCACTGTGACATCACTGTCTATGTACACTAAAACTGTGTGTATGAAGGAGCTGATGATCTCCACAAACATTACGTCATGAGGGGCCGCTTGTAAGGGTAGAAGAGCTCTGTGGGAAAGAGAGAGACTTTTATTTTTCTCTCAACACACACGCACATACCTCTCTAAAGGTTTGCTCTAACAAGGGGACAAAGAGTAGGGGCCATCCCCGTCCAGCCAAGGAGGTCGCACTAATAGAGAAAACCAACCAAGCCTCTGAAAGGGACGGGAAAAAGAGGAAGAAGAATCCTGCAGTCTCTTAGGATTTACAATAGTGTGTGGGGGGCATTTTGAGAGAGAGAGAGAGAGAGAGAGAGAGAGAGAGAGAGAGAGAGAGAGAGAGAGAGAGAGAGAGAGAGAGAGAGAGAGAGAGAGAGAGAGAGAGAGAGAGAGAGAGAGAGAGAGAGAGAGAGAGAGAGAGAGAGAGAGAGAGAGAGAGAGAGAGAGAAAAGGAGGGAGAGTAGAAATAACCAACTGAGCAATGGAGGACGATTGACATATAATTTCCTTCTATCCTTTGAGCCTGATCTTTTCTCTCCCTCTCACTTCTTCTATCGGTAAGTCTTGCACCACTCCTTTGATAGAGGGATGTACAGAGAAAGGAACAAGTAAATTATATGTCTTTGAGAGCTGACAGCTCAAGGAACCTAGATGCAGAGTTGTTTCTCTTTTCTTCTTCTCTCTGCAGTTGTCAACTGCTGCATTTGCATATTTCTAAAGTCTACCAAAGAAAATAGCCTGCAGCTAGAGTAGCCTAGCCACTGTGCAGATTGGAGACAGAAACAGAGCGGGAGAGGGAGGGAGTGCAGACAGTGAAAGACCAAACCAGGGAAGACAGGACCTGGAAAGTGAGAGAGAGTGAAAGAAAAGGTTGGATGGAGCATGGGATCTGGGACAATCCTGCTGCCCTCATGGACTGGAGTTTATAGTGCACCTCTTCTCTGCAGCCCTGAGTACAGAGATAGACAGGGAGAGAAAGAGCAAATGAGAGAAAAGAGGGAGAGAGGGGAAATGGAAAAGACAGAAAGAGCCATAGTAAGAGAGAGAGAGAGAGAGAGAGAGAGAGAGAGAGAGAGAGAGAGAGAGAGAGAGAGAGAGAGAGAGAGAGAGAGAGAGAGAGAGAGAGAGAGAGAGAGAGAGAGAGAGAGAGAGAGAGAGAGTGCAAAAGAGAAGAGAGAGAGCGAGAGAGAGAGAGAGAGAGGGAGCAAAGAGAGTGAGAGAGCAAAAGAGAGAAGAGAATGAGAGTAGAAAGAGAGAGAGAACAGAGGGAGAGAGGGCTAAAATATGTGCATCATAAGGACTCTTCAGCTTCCTTCATGAATATCAAACAGTCGACCCTGGCCTGTTCCCTGCTGCGTCAACACAACACATGAGAAACATTACTGCTCTGCTCCCTGAGCACACACACAGCAATATGCATAGAGTTGGTTCTCCTGACCACACCCTGGTTATAGGCTATAGGTCTCCTGGTCAGAGAGGACTCTGGACCCTGGTTATAGGTCTCCTGGTCAGGGAGGACTCTGGACCCTGGTTATAGGCTATAGGTCTCCTGCTCAGGGAGGACTCTGGACCCTGGTTATAGGCTATAGGTCTCCTGGTCAGGGAGGACTCTGGACCCTGGTTATAGGCTATAGGTCTCCTGGTCAGGGAGGACTCTGGACCCTGGTTATAGGCTATAGGTCTCCTGGTCAGGGAGGACTCTGGACCCTGGTTATAGGCTATAGGTCTCCTGGTCAGGGAGGACTCTGGACCCTGGTTATAGGCTATAGCTCTCCTGGTCAGGGAGGACTCTGAACCCTGGTTATAGGCTATAGGTCTCCTGCTCAGGGAGGACTCTGGACCCTGGTTATAGGCTATAGGTCTCCTGGTCAGGGAGGACTCTGAACCCTGGTTATAGGCTATAGGTCTCCTGGTCAGGGAGGACTCTGGACCCTGGTTATAGGCTATAGGTCTCCTGGTCAGGGAGGACTCTGGACCCTGGTTATAGGCTATAGGTCTCCTGATGAGAGAAAACTCCTGGCCCTGAATATGTGTGAGGAGAGGGGTACCAAAGGCTGTTATAGAGTGCGTGGGTGGTGCTCGCATCATGGCTACATTGTGTAATCCTGAAAGGCAAGACAGATATCAATCTAACTAGTGGTAATTAGCAGGTTTAAATCATTTAACAAAGGTCATTAAACTATTATTATTCTGTTTTGTCAATAGCCATTATGATGTACCATGATTATGCATGTTGCATCTCTTACAGAAAAAACACCTGATTTTTTTGGAAACCTTCACGTGATCACGTTTTCACATTTGTGCTTTCATGTTGTCGCTTGTTGCTTTTACATGTCGTTTGAAACCTCCTCTCTACCTAACCAAAGACAGTACAGTATGAAGATAGGCAGAAATTGCTTCTCCAATAGAAATCCCTGATCACACTTGAACTCATTGCGACGTTGGCTGGCTAAACTCATGAGCAGAAACACGTCATCGGGTCTAACGGTTGTCTCGCGCCGAACTGCGCATGTGCAGGCCGTCAAATCAAAGGCCCTCCGTCGATATAAAGTTGTTTTTGACGAAAATGAAAACGTGTCAGTTTGTCACTTTCAGGAGGTTGGGTGTGATGTTTCAGTTTCAATGACTCAATATTTTGGACAAAAACAGCCTACTGTAACTAAGGGAATGTCAATACAATCAAACTAGCGAAGGCAAAGATCACAAGTCAGTCAAAACGTGGCTAATAGAATAGCTATTTCTTTAGCAAGTTAAAAACACATTATCAACAGATTTTCATTCGATTTCATGTTGCTAAAATGTTGTCTGATCCACTTTAGACATTGCCTCGGATCTAGGTTTTGCCTTTAGCTTTCGAGAAAATGAACAGCGAAGGAAGTGTTTTCACTTCTCTCATTGATTTCTCAAATCCCGGTCTGGTCTGTAGGGGCTGCTTCGCAAGCGCAAGAGAATCGCGATGTGGCGTCTCTGGGTTAAGAAACTCTGTGACCTAACCTTCCATCACAATCGCCTTAGTTCCCCCACAGTCCCGATAGGGTGATATTTCACCATCTCAGCTGTCCATCAAAGCCCTTTGGCTTCAGCCAATCAGCGTGCCCATATGCACATCTAGACTCGGACCCCTCCCACCCCATGTCAGAGTGTTTTAGTCCGAGGCAGAGGAAAGTTTGGGCCTGCAAGATTGTGCATACATCAAATAAAAAGGTCCATTCCTATTGTAACCGAAGATTCTGCATGTGTGTGTTAATTATGTGTGGTGGTGATGAAGATGAATAAAAGTCCTGGACTGTTCTTGCCAGACAGCATGTAGCGTCAGAACATCTACAAACAAGCATTAAGTAGACCTACATCTACAAGCATTAAGTAGGCCTACATCTACAAGCATTAAGTAGGCCTACATCTACAAGTCTTAAGTAGGCCTACATCTACAAGCCTTAAGTAGGCCTACATCTACAAGCCTTAAGTAGGCCTACATCTACAAGCATTAAGTAGGCCTACACCTACAAGCATTAAGTAGGCCTACATCTACAAGCATTAAGTAGGCCTACATCTACAAACATTAAGTAGGCCTACACCTACAAGCATTAAGTAGGCCTACATCTACAAGCATTAAGTAGACCTACATCTACAAGCATTAAGTAGGCCTACATCTACAAGTCTTAAGTAGGCCTACATCTACAAGCCTTAAGTAGGCCTACATCTACAAGCCTTAAGTAGGCCTACATCTACAAACATTAAGTAGGCCTACACCTACAAGCATTAAGTAGGCCTACATCTACAAGCATTAAGTAGGCCTACACCTACAAGCATTAAGTAGGCCTACATCTACAAACATTAAGTAGACCTACATCTACAAGCATTAAGTAGGCCTACATCTACAAGCATTAAGTAGTCCTACATCTACAAGCATTAAGTAGGCCTACATCTACAAGCATTAAGTAGGCCTACACCTACAAGCATTAAGTAGGCCTACATCTACAAGCATTAAGTAGGCCTACATCTACAAGCATTAAGTAGGCCTACATCTACAAGCATTAAGTAGGTCTACATCTACAAGCATTAAGTAGGCCTACATCTACAAGCCTTAAGTTGGCCTACATCTACAAGCATTCTACAAGCATTAAGTAGGCCTACATCTACAAGCATTAAGTAGGCCTACATCTACAAGCATTAAGTAGGCCTACATCTACAAGCATTAAGTAGGCCTACATAGCGGATGAGGGCTCAGAAGCAGAACTCTAAGATGAGTTCCAGATAGCCGTTTGTACACGTCATCTGTTATCACATTAACTTCACATAACATGTGATCACATGAAAACATGTGCGTTTGGAAGACTTAACATGTGATGACATTTTAAATGAATGTGGTTTTTCGTAAGGATGCTACTATACATTAGGACAAAGCATATCTACAACCTTAGAAAAAAGGTTTTCAAAATGGTTATTCGGCTGTCCCCATAGTAGGAGAACTCTTTGAATAACCATTTTGGGTTCCAAAAAAAATGGTTCTACTTGGGTTCTCCTTAGTGGACAGCCGAAGAACCGTTTAAGGTTCCAGATAGCATTTTTTTCTAAGAGTGTACCGGTGGAAGTTATGGTAGCATTAAATAAATGATCCCCGTGCTTCTGAGGGCGGTTTATGAATGCATAAACCACGATAAGCTAAAGTGATGTGTGAATGAGGTGAGCGCAGTAAATTACGCGTTCCTTAAGTGTAGTAAAATGTGCCCGTTTGCTCGTCGGTAATTAGATAAACAATGTAATGATATCCGGACTTTATGGTTGCATTTCGCTTGGATGATTGACTTTTACCATGGAATGCCTTCCTGTTTGTGATGACGGCCTAATAGTAGCAATAATACACTTTTCGTGAGGGGAGGGAAAAACATTAGATGTGTAACGGGTGTCGCTCTCCTCATCCTCGGAAGAGGTGAGGAGAGAAGGATCTTCAGACCAAAACGCAGGCTCAGGGAAATAAGCCATCTTTATTATAAATTACGATGGCACACGAAACGAAACAAAACACTTTCCAAACTACAAAATAAGAAAACGACGTTGACGCAACCTGAACATAAACTTACATAACTAAACATAAACTTACGTACAGGAAACGGACGACATCGAAACGAAACAAACAAACGCTACAGTCCCATGTGGTACGAACATACATTCAGACATAGGAGACAATCACCCACAAACAAACCTTGTGAACAGCCTACCTAAATATGACTCTCAATTAGAGGAACGCCAAACACCTGCCTCCAATTGAGAGCCATACCAGGCAACCCTAAACCAACATAGAAACAGACAACATAGAATGCCCACCCAAACTCACGTCCTGACCAACTAACACACAAAACTAAACAGAAAACAGGTCAGGAACGTGACAAGATGACAAAATGTATTGATCCAGCAGGACACTATATAACGACAAAAAACTTTGTCGTAGTTCTATACTAGCTATAAACACGCAATAAACACTATCTCTCTCTCTCTCTCTCTCTCTCTCTCTCTCTCTATATATATATATATATATATAGCTGTAACTATTAAATTCTAATATTACATAAGCTAACAGTAAATATAACCGTTTTTGTGGCAGCCTAATACATAAACAATTGTTCTTATTATTAATAATATTAGTACAAATCGTTATTGTTATTGTATTCATCATTATTGATATTTGCTTAACTGTTATTTTATTATTACATTCGTCTGTCGGTTTGATGTCGTTTTTATAGGGTTGAAATAGCCTACACCTTCATGTTGAAATTGATCGTTCATTTATAATGTTTATTATTATCATTATTATACATTTTTTATTTTTTATTTTTTATATACATAAAAAGCATACCTGCCATGTAATTTGATTCATCGGAATACCGAACATTCCGCCGCCACATGTAGGCCTAGGTCTAGTCTATAAGGACCCCATCCTGGGTTATGAGGATGTTGTGCAATCCATATCCATTGAATAGCTCTCGATTGAAAACTAACATTGATGACTAAATACTTATATTTTTGTCTTCTTCCATGCATTGAATTCTCGTGTCGCCTGTGGGTTCCTATTCTGATACTGCTGCGTTTCTCGCGGGTTAAAACTGAATGCCCTCGCGTAGGGAGGGCAGCTCGCCCCATTGATGGGAAGACATACTAAACACCCCTACCCGGTTACCATGGTGATTTGAATAGGAGAAGGGGGAAAAGTGCTCGGTTGTATTGTGCATTGGATTCCGTTTAGCCTACATGCACCATAATTCTGACAGTTTGTCCTGGAATACAATTTAACAGTAAATTAATAGAATACAATACAATACAATAGAACAGATGGCACTTTTTTAAAAGTTTAAGGCCTAACTTGAGTGGACAAATCGAACTTATGCAAAGCTCTGGCATGCAAGGGTATACTCTTAGAAAAATGGGTTATTTGGGGTTCTATATAGAACCCTTTGGTTCTTTCGAGGAGAAAGGGTTCTCTCAGTGCCTTCAGAAAGTATTCACACCCTGTGACTTCCACATTTTGTTGTGTTACAAAGTGGGATTAAAATGGATTGAATTGTGTGTTTTTTTACTATCTACACAAAATACTCTGTAATGTCAAAGTGGAAGAAAAATTCCAAAATTGTATTTTAAATAAAACATGAATATATCTTGATTATATAAGTATTAAACCGCCTGAGTCAATAGGCTACATGTTAGAATCACCTTTGGCAACGATTACAGCTATGAGTCTTTCTGGGTAAGTCTCTAAGAGCTTTGCACACCTGGATTGTACAATATTTGCAGATTATTCTTACAAAAAAAATATTTAAGCTCTGTCAAGTTGGTTGTTGATCATTGCTAGAGAGCCATTTTCAAGTCTTGCCATACATTTTCAATCCGATTTGAGTCAAAACTGTAACTAGGCCACTCAGGAACATTCAATGTCATCTTGGTAAGCAACAGTGTATATTTGGCCTTGTGTTTTGGGTAATATTCCTGTTGAGTGGTGAATTTGTCTCCCAGAGTCTGTTGGAGAGTAGACTGAACCAAGTTTTCCTCTAGGATTTTTCTTGTGCTAAGCTCCATTGCGTTTCATTTTATCCTAAAAAACTCCCTAGTCCTTGCTGATGACAAGCATACCCATAACATGATGCAGCCACCACCATACTAGAAAATATGAAGAGTGATACTCAGTGATGTGTTGTGTTGGATTTGCCCCAAACATAACGCTTTGTATTCAGGACAAAAAGTTAATATCTTTGTCACATTTTTTGCATTATTATTTTAGTGCCTTATTGCAAACAGTATGCATGTTTTGGAATAACTATTTTTATTCTGTACAGGCTTCCTTATTTTCACTCTGTCATTTATGTTAGTATAGTGGAGTAACTACGATGTTGTTGATCCATCCTCAGTTTTCTCCTATCACAGCCATTAAACTCTGTAACCATTTTAAAATCACCATTGGCCTCATGGTGAAATCCCTGAGTGGCAACTGAGTTATGAAGGGTGCCTGTAGCGTATGAAGGGTGCCTGTGACTGGGTGTATTGATACACCATTAAAAGTATAATTACTAACTGCACCATGCTCAAAGGGATATTCAATGTCTGCTGAACTTATTTAGGCTTGTGTTATTAGAATTTGAGCTTGTTTGTTAACTTGCCTAGCTAGCTAAACAGAACAAGATAGGCAACTTTAATTTGCCAATTTAACCAGCCAACCCTTTCAAATAAACATTATTTGTTATTATGGGATATGCCAAATAGAGCTACAGACCCAACCTGACATTGGCAATTAGCTAATTGTTAATTTTATTTCAGTAAAACTGTGGAGTCAATTAAGGGGACTATGTTTCATGAAGCCATTAGAAGGCTGTTGCTGACTGAGAGGAAGTAGTCTACTGTATACATTTATAATACATCTTGGTGATTCAATAGCCTAGTTAATCATTACATGACTTTCAACACACTATCTATGTTTTACTCAGACTGGCAGTAACTCCGAACTATCAGAGACAGAGGATTTCTTTTTCGGCTGCGGCTGACAACAACTGCATGCAAGTTGTTTTTCTACATCATAATAATTAGGCTATATGTCTGCATAGCGCTTTGTCTTCATTTTTTGAAGATGAACTCACGTATATTTCTGAAGATTAACTCATATTGTTGCTCTTTTTTCTTCTCTGGAACCAGTCAGGCAACAACCCAGACTGTACTGGCAGTAGGTAGCCCAGCAGCAAAGGATTTGGACCTGTGGCAGAAGTTGGACCTGTGGATGAAAGGCGGCCGGGCCGGGCGCTAGAAAAAAAATGGGCGGAATTGATCTGACAAATGGAGGGCTGCTGTGTTCACATTCTCAAAACATTCCTCTACCGTTGGCCCCGTATGGCACGGGTTCTATATGGAACCATTTGGGTTCAGTGAAGAACCTCTAGAGTTCTGAAAAATAACCCTTTTGGTTCTATAAGGAACCTTTTTTTCTAAAAGTGTATCCTTATAGCCTATGAAGGCTACACACAAATGTTAACTTTTTCTTTCTCCTCCCCCAACATTTTTGAATCAGATCCAAGAGAAATGTTCCGGGAAGGAAAACTGCAAATGTATTAGCCTGCACCTGGTTGGGTGCAATTTCTCTTCTTTCAATTTAAAGAAAGCTCCCTGTGTTGAGAGTTTCGGTTTCTAAGACTGGGAAAATCTTGTGGCTATAAATATTGGAAAGGTTATAATTGAGCTTACCGTCACTCGCACACACTCTGGAAACATCCTATTAAAATAACACTTCTCCCGGAGATGGAAAAAACTAAAGGACTCTACATGCTTGCTAACCTCGATCCTGTGTAAATGTAAATATTGCACCCTCACCCGCACTCGCCCGTGCGTCACGCCCAGTGGGTCCTGCTTCAGTACAAAAAGGAGAGGGCATTAAGATGCAAGTGGCGTACAGAACCCCTGGGTGTGTATCCAGAGCCGACCTTATACCCTTGACACAGCCCCCTCCGCTCTGCGCTATTAGACAGAGGAGGAACAACATAGATCTGTTGCGCTGTTTGGGCCTGACATGACATCCCTGACTGGCGAGAATGGCAAGAGTCAGTGTTTCCCTCCAATCCCCAATGGACTGCACAATTTGGCCTTGTTTGCATGGGGCTTCTCTCTCTCCGTTAGAATGGAGAGTTTCTCTTCAATCCCCATGATATTGGGGTCATATAATTTGATTGTTTCTTGATTAGGCTAATTACAATTTTGTTATTGTGTTATGAATGCTACAATACTAATATCATTAGGTAAATATACCGTTAAATATTAATAATAATGTAGGGTACGCTATGATAGCCTAATTGCAATGTCAATATTATATATTACCCTATATTATCATCTAATCAATTCATCTGTAATTTTTTTCAGAAAAGGGAACCAAGACGTGTCAATCCCTCTATGTGTATCGTCCAATCAGCAGGAGTCCTGATCTCCACTTCCGCTGGTAATTGGGGGAAGATGGGAAAGGCGTGCGCACGCATGGCACAGAGTAAACACTCGCTTCCAGAGAGGAACGGGTAGAAGTGTCAGATGGAAGGAGAAAAAGAGTGAAGGAAGAAAATAGATACAATCTTTTATGTAGACCGTTGTATCACTTGGAATTTTGTAGCTTCCAACACTTCAGATTCGAAGAGCAGAAGCGGAGAAGAGTGTTTATGAATGGTCTTTTTCCGACAAGCCTCCTTCGACAAGGATCCTAGAAGAGAGCGTCCTTTTGTGGGAGTTTACTGAATCTATACGTCCAGCAGAAAACCAAAACTTTTCATATTTTAAATCATTTATTTAAATAAATAAAAATCCTACGGAATGCATAAAGATTATTTTCTATTCACCAATCGCTGCCTTTAAACTGATGGAAAGTGAATACATTTTCATAGGCCTACTAATAGATAAACAAAACATCAACTTTCATTTGCATTTTTGTTAATCTTTTTGATGGATTAGTTGAATTTTTGTATCTCCATTTTATGGCATAGTATAACATTCAACACGCTTTCTCAACATTTAAAAAAAATAAATCTTGGATTAGAGCACTCTGTTTGAGAAGGTAAATTGATCCAACGAGGGAAGAGGGAGATCAATCACAGGCTTTATGGTTTGGGGAATGGCAACAGCCACCTCCAGTCCATACCTGGCCAGCAATAGGATCCTGTCCACCGGCTCCATCGTGCACTCAGACCGGGGGGTCGGTGACATGCAGCCGGGGAGCACTGCTATCACCTCGGTGTCGGGCGGATACAGAGGGGACTCCTCGGTGAAGATGGTGCAGAGTGACTTCATGCAGGGCGCTATTGCGACGAGCAACGGGGGACACATGTTAAGCCATGCCCACCAGTGGGTGACATCCCTGCCTCACGCCGCCGCTGCAGCAGCCGCAGTGGCAGCTGCCGAAGCCGGTTCTCCCTGGTCCCCCGGCCCGGTGGGAATGACAGGCAGCCCGCAGCTGCAGGACGTGAAGAGAAACTCCGGCAGAGAGGACCTGCACTCGGGCTCCGCTCTACACCATAGGTCTTCGCATCTGGGCTCCCACCAGGCACACCCAGGAGCCTGGGGAGGCACCTCATCCGCTCACATCTCCAGCATCTCCAGCATCTCCGAAGGACAGCAGCAGCAACAGTCGCTGATGTACTCCCAGACCGGGGGATTCACGGTTAACGGGATGCTCAGCTCACCGGGTAGTAGAAGCCTAATGCACCCGGGGATGGTGAGGGGGGAATCCCCTGATCTCGACCACGGCAGCCACCATCATCACCACCACCACCACCAGCATCCACATCATCCGCAGCACCACGTCGGGGTGAGCCATGACGCTCAGTCCGACGAGGATACGCCAACCTCGGACGACCTGGAGCACTTCGCCAAACAGTTCAAACAGCGCCGGATCAAACTGGGCTTTACACAAGCGGACGTGGGATTGGCGCTGGGCACCCTGTACGGAAACGTCTTCTCACAGACCACGATATGCAGGTTCGAGGCCCTGCAGCTGAGCTTCAAGAACATGTGCAAGCTGAAGCCGCTGCTCAACAAATGGCTGGAGGAAGCCGACTCGACCACCGGTAGCCCCACCAGCATCGATAAGATCGCGGCGCAGGGCAGGAAGAGGAAAAAGCGCACGTCCATCGAGGTGAGCGTCAAAGGAGCTTTGGAGAGCCACTTTCTCAAAAGCCCCAAACCAGCAGCCCAGGAGATCACCTCTCTGGCGGACAGTTTACAGCTGGAGAAGGAGGTGGTCCGGGTCTGGTTCTGCAACCGCAGGCAGAAGGAGAAGAGGATGACGCCGCCGGGGCTGCCACACAGCCCGGAGGACGAGTACTCCCAGGTCGACAACATGAGCGCAGGCACACCGTCACCTTCCATGGACTGCAAGCGAATGTTCAGCGATACGTGAGAAATTAACAAAACACCGAACAATAATATTTCTTTGGGATGAATACTAGCAAGATAAATTATATTTTACATGTGTGCCAAGCGGGAACAGTTACTTTTAGGCCTACATGAAACAATGAAACAAAACAAAAATCTTACCCATCCACATTACTCCATCCTGACGAACGGTGTCTGGTATTTTCTCTTAGGAAAGTTAGAAATTAAAACATGCGATATTAGGCAACACATTGTCGAATGGACAATCTTAATCAGTTTTTAGCCTGCTATATATTCCAATAAAGTGTGTGTGTGTGTGTGTGTGTGTGTGTGTGTGTGTGTGTGTGTTTCACAAACTATATCTTTCCCTTTTATTTTATTTTGAACTTGCCCTGCTTTCACCAAAATTATTGTTTCAGTTCTCTGCCCCATCTTTGGCCCCATGTGAAAAACAATGATACGCTTTAACATCTCCCAATGATCGCCCTTCTTATTTTGTAATATTTCATATTGTGTGGGCCTATTTTAGAACAAACAAAATCAACGACACTTTTTTTGCAGCACTTAATGTTATTGGAAATGTTCCCTTCTGCAGTTGAAGGGGGTCACATGACATTCCCAAGCATTACTCTTATATGCTTTTGTTTTGTTTTTACAAACAAGTTATGATAGAATATTTTTAAGAATCTGAATCTTTTTCACCATGCTGACTTTCTGTTCTAATGCTACCATATAATTCATGTACTATAATGAGCAATACTTTATTTACCCTCAACTTTGCATTATGTGGTATTGATGACTTAACAGTTTTATTCAAGTTTGTTATGATTAGACTGTTATTACAGTGATGATAGGCCTATGCCTACATGTTATGTTCAAAGGAGCACGAATTCCCAAAAGCTGACGTCATTGTTGTTTGTTATAGCCTTGTATACTTCTATGTGATGATTTTGACAGTAGCCTAATATATTTGAAGTGGTTATTTCATGAAGGATTATTGAGAACAATAAATTTGTCATAACGGATACCATTTGTGTTTTCAATGTCAGCACACCAAAAGTACTATAGGCCAACTTTGTAGATCTGATGTGCAAAACATTCGACAAAGGCCTAATCGAGACCCTGTCTTGTAGAGCGGGCGATGCTGCTCAATCCTGACCTTCAGATGTGAGAGAAAACTTGCCACCCAACACACCAACCTAAAAAAGTTAAACTTGATTGAATTAATCCACTATAGGATATACATGCAGGGGAGCGCAAAAGGACATTTATGAAAAAATACAAACTTTGGAGTGTGTTTTGGTCTAATAGCCTAGTGAAATTATGTTCGTGTATTCCTGTTTTTCAGGATATGCGCTTTTAATGCAATGTACTGTAAATGCAGTCTACATTTGATTTTTTGTGTACATTTTTTCTTAGAACTAGAACTAATGATGCGTTCGTTTTTTATTAGGCTATTCGACGTTGTTGATCTGTTTTGTGTTTAATGACTAGGCCTATTCATTCGCCTATAGTTTTTGCTGACCAAAACGAAAAAAAACAATAAGCCAAATTGTCTGTTGTCTTTATTTGTCCTGTCGGTTGTGTAAAGAAACACCCGAATAGCGGCCTGAAAAATCTTGAGGTATAGGACAAACCAGGCCTAATTGCTTTTGGTCACATTGCTATGCCTATAGGCTGTTACAGGCCTATTGAATTAACAATCATGCTAGCTATGGCTACTGTTTGGGATCTCTGTAAATATACGATTTGGATTAGTTTTGAGAAGTTAAACTTGTTTCTTGGCGTGGGACAAAACGCGCCATCCACCTGTGAAAGATTCACATTTCGCGGATGATCTGGCATACCACAGTGGATATTTTTTTTAACCTTTATTTAATTAGACAAGTCAGTTAAAAACACATTCTTATTTTCAATGACGGCCTAGGAACAGTGGGCTAACTGCTTTTTTCAGGGGCAGAACGACAGCTTTTTACCTTGTCAGTTCGGTGATTCAATCTTGCAACCTTTCGGTTACAAGTTCAACACTCTAACCACTAGGCTACCTGCCGCCCCAAAGTTGCTGAGCCGCCCAATTGTAACCTGGGTAAAAAGCATGCACTTCACTATCTTCCTCATTGAATTAAACTGACATGTTAGACGTTTATAATAGGCCTACTTATTTTAGTAGGTTTACACGCTGTCATGAGACATGGAAAAGTGCTTATTTTAGGCTACACAAAAAGAATAGAACAAAATATTCTAGAACAAAATATTCCAGAACAGAACAAAAAAAATGAATAGAATAGCAATTTGCATAAACATAACTTATAGATTATAGATATACAGTACTAGTCAAAAGTTTGGACACACCTACTCATTCCAGAGTTTTTCTTTATTTTTACTATTTTCGACATTGTAGAATAAGAGTGAAGAAATCAAAATTATGAAATAACACATATGGAATAATGTAGTAACCAAAAAAGTGTTTAAAAAAAAGTGTGGTTCAGAAGTTTACATACACTCAATTAGTATTTGGTAACATTGCCTTTAAATTGTTTAACTTGGGTCAAACGTTTCGGGTAGCCTTCCACAAGCTTCCCACAATAAGTTGTGTGAATTTTGGACCATTCCTCCTGACAGAGCTGGTGTAACTGAGTAAGGTTTGTAGGCCTCCTTGCTCGCAAACGCTTTTTCAGTTCTGCCCACAAATCTTCTATAGGATCGAGGTCAGGGCTTTGTGATGGCCACTCCAATAACTTGACTTTGTTGCCCTTAAGCCATTTTGCCACAACTTTGGAAGTATGCTTCGGGTCATTGTCCATTTGGAAGACCCATTTGCGACCAAGCTTTAACTTCCTGACTGATGTCTTGAGATGTTGCTTCAATATATCCACATATTTTTCGTACCTCATTATGCCATCTATTTTGTGAAGTGCACCAGTCCCCCCTGCAGCAAAGCACCACCACAACATGATGCTGCCACCCACGTGCTTCACGGTTGGGATGGTTTTCTTCAGCTTGCAAGCCTCTCCCTTTTTCCTCCAAACATAACAATGGTCATTATGGCCAAACAGTTCTATTTTTGTTTCATCAGAACAGAGGACATTTCTCCAAAAAAGTATGATCTTTGTCCCCAAACCGTAGTCCGGACTTTTTTATGGAGGTTTTGGAGCAGGTACTTCCTTGCTGAGTGGCCTTTCAGGTTATGTCTATATAAGACTCGTTTTACTGTGGATATAGATACTTTTGTACCTCTTTCCTCCAGCATCTTCACAGGGTCCTTTGCTGTTGTTCTGGGATTCATTTGCACTTTTTGCACCAAAGTACGTTCTTTGGTCGTATTCCTGGTCGTAATGCTGGTGAGTTACCGTAGCTCTGATATCCAAAAGTTATTTACGGCTGTATGTAATAACACAAAAAAATCCTAGGTGAATAATGTAATAAATAGCACACAAAAAAAACTAAATACTGCAAAGTTGCTTAGGAGCCAGAAGCAGAGTTGACATATCTGTCAGCACCATCTAAGAAGAGAACATTCAATCTATGTTCTCTTCTCAACCAGCTTCATGAGGTAGTCACCTGGAATGCATTTCAATTAATAGGTGTGCCTTGTTAAAATTTATTTGTTTTTAAGACAATCAGTTGTGTTGTGACAAGGCAACGATGGTATACAGAAGATAGTCCTATTTGGTAAAAGACCAAGTCCATATTATGGCAAGAACAGCTCAAATAAGCAAAGAGAAATGACAGTCCATCATTACTTTAAGACATGAAGGTCAGTCAGTCCGCAACATTTCAAGAACTTTGAAAGTTTCTTCAAGTGCAGTCGCAAAAACCATCAAGCGCAATGATGAAACTGGCTCTCATGAGGACCGCCACAGGAAAGGAAGACCCAGAGTTACCTCTGCTGCAGAGGATATGTTCATTAGAGTTAACTGCACCTCAGATTGCAGCCCAAATAAATGCTTCACAGTTCAAGGAACAGACACATCTCAACATCAGCTGTTCAGAGGAGACTGCGTTGAATTAGTGCAAATAAACCAATACTAAAGGACAACAATAACAAGAAGAAACTTGCTCGGGCCAAGAAACACAAGCAATGGACATTAGACTGGTGGAAATCTGTACTGGTTCCCGCCGTGAAGCATGGAGGAGGAGGTGTGATGGTATGGGGTGCTTTGCTGGTGACACTGTCAGTGATTTATTTAGAATTCAAGGCACACTTAGCCAGCATGGCTAACACATCGTTCTGCCACGATATGCCATCCCATCTGGTTTGCGCTTAGTGGGACTATAATTTGTTTTCAACAGGACAATGACCCAACACACCTCCAGGCTAGGTAAGGGGTAGTGGTTAGCCTAGTGGTTAGAGTGTTGGACTTGTAACCAAAAGGTTGCAAGATCAAATCCCTGAGCTGACAATTTTAAAAACTGTTGCTCTGCCCCTGAACAAGGCAGTTAACCCATTGTTCCTAGGCTGTTATTGAAAATAAGAATTTGTTCTTAACTGACTTGCCTAGTTAAAGAAAAAAATAAGAATAATTTCTGATGACCTGGCCTCCACAATCACCTGACCTCAACCCAATTGAGATGGTTTGGGATGAGTTGGACCGCAGAGTGAAGGAAAAGCAGCCAACAAGTGCTCAGCATATGTGGGAACTCCTTCAAGACTGTTGGAAAAGCATTCCGAATGAAGCTAGTTGAGAGAATGCCAAGAGTGTGCAAAGCTGTCATCAAGGCAAAGGGTGGCTACTTTGAAGAATCTAAAATATATTTTGATTTGTTTAACATGTTTTTGGTTACTACATGACTCCATATGTGTTATTTCATAGTTTTGATGTCTTCACTATTATTCTACAATGTAGGAATAGTACAAATAAAGAAAAACCTTGAATGAGTAGGTGTGTCCAAACTTTTGACTGGTACTCTCTATATACAGTTGAAGTCGGAAGTTTACATACACTTAAGTTGGAGTCATTAAAACTTGCTTTTCACTCCACAAATTTCTTGTTAACAAACTATAGGTTTGGCAAGTCGGTTAGGACATCTACTTTGTGCATGACACAATACATTTTTCCAACAATTGTTTACAGATAGATTATTTCAATTACAAATCACTGTATCACAATTCCAGTGGGTCAGAAGTTTACATACACTACGTGCCTTTAAACAGCTTGGACAATTCCATAAAATTATGTCATGGCTTTAGAAGCTTCTGATAGGCTAATTGATGTCATTTGAGTCAATTGGAGGTGTACCTGTGGATGTATTTCAAGGCCTACCTTCAAACTCAGTGCCTCTTTGCTTGACATCATGGGAAAATCAAAAGAAATCAGCCAAGACCTCAGAATTTTTTGTTGTTGTAAACCTCCACAAGTCTGTTTCATCCTTGGGAGCAATTTCCAAACACCTGAAGGTACCATGTTCATCTGTACAAACAATGGTACGCAAGTATAAACACCATGGGACCACGCAGCCGTCATACCGCTTAGGAAGGAGACGCGTTCTGTCTCCTAGAGATTAACGTACTTTGGTGAGAAAAGTGCAAATCAATCCCAGAACAACAGAAAAGGACCTTGTGAAGATGCTGGAGACATCAGTCAAGACATCAGTCAGGAAGTTAAAGCTTGTTCGCAATTGGATCTTCCAAATGGACAATGGCCCGAAGCATACTTCCAAAGTTGTGGCAAAATGGCTTAAGGACAACAAAGTCAAAGTATTGGAGTGGCCATCACACAGCCCTGACCTTAATCCTATAGAAGATTTGTGGGTAGAACTGAAAAGGCGTGTGCGAGCAAAGAGGCCTGCAAACCTGACTCAGTTACACCAGCTCTGTCAGGAGGAATGGGCCAAAATTCACCCAATTTATTGTGGGTAGCTTGTGGAAGGCTACCCGAAACGTTTGACCCAAGTTAAACAATTTAAAGGTAATGCTACCAAATACTAATTGAGTGTATGCAAACTTCTGACCCACTGGGAATGTGATGAAAGAAATAAAAGCTGAAATAAATCATTACCTCTACTATTATTCTGACATTTCACATTCTTAAAATAAAGTGGTGATCCTAACTGACCTAAGACAGAGAATTTTTACTTGGATTAAATGTCAGGAATTGTGAAAAACTGAGTTTAAATGTATATATACAGTTGAAGTCGGAAGTTTACATAAACCTTAGCCAAATACATTTAAACTCAGTTTTTTTTAATCATTCCTGACATTTAAATCCTAGTAAAGATTTCCTGTCTTAGGTCAGTTAGGATCACCGCTTTATTGTAAGAATGTGAAATGTCAGAATAATAGTAGACTTCCACAAACTTCCCACAATAAGTTGGTTAAATTTTGAACCATTCCTCCTGACATTTGTAACTGAGTCATGTTTGTAGGCCTCCTTGCTCGCACACGCTTTTTCAGTTCTGCCCACACATTTTCTATAGGATTGAGGTCAGGGCTTTGTGATGGCCACTCCAATATCTTGAATTTGTTGTCCTTTCAGCCATTTTGCCACAACTTTGTAAGTATGCTTGGGGTCATTGTCCATTTGGAAGACCCATTTGCGACCAAGCTTTAACTTCCTGACTGAGGTCTTGAGATGTTGCTTCAATATATACACATCATTTTTCTATCTCATGATGCCATCTATTTGGTGAAGTGCACCAGTCCCTCCTGCAGCAAAGCACCCCCACAACATGATGCTGCCACCCTCACGCTTCACGGTTAGGATGGTGTTCTTCGGCTTGCAAGCATCCCCCTTTTTTCTCCAAACACTGATGTCAATTAGCCTATCAGAAGCTTCTAAAGCCATGACATCATTTTCTGGATTTTTCCACGCTGTTTAAAGGCACAGTCATCTTAGTGTATGTAAACTTCTGACACACTGGAATTGTGATACAGTGAATTATAAGTGACTAAGTGAAATAATCTGTTTGTAACAAATTGTTGGAAAAATTACTTGTGTCATGCACAAAGTAGATGTCCTGACCGACTTGCCAAAACTATAGTTTGTTAACAAGAAGTTTGTTGAGTGGCTGAAAAACGAGTTTGAATGACTCCAACCTAAGTGTTTGTAAACTTTCGACTTCAAACGGTATATATGTTGTTTTTTGCGCACATGAATCTGAAATGGTTATTCTTGTTCAGAAGTTGTTTGAGTTTCATAATTTAAATAAATAAAAATTGGAAGGCTGAAATTGTGATATGCTAATTCGTTACTGTATGCTTCAATAGCCTAATTGTAACAATGTTTTTCAATTTCTCTTAATAGTTGCTAGGCTTTCTTGGATTGGGAACATAGTTTTTATACATTCCGTTTATGTTAAGAGACTGTCAATAAAATAGACGAAATGGCCTGTTCATGAAAAGGCTACATTATGAGTTGGACTACAACCATTATTATTTTGTTAAAGCCTATAGCCCATTGGTCGATTACTGTGAATTTGTATTAGGCTAAGTAAGGTCTCTGATTTAGCCCAGTCCTGAGTTCAATAACCCGCTGTATTGTAGGCTATGCTGTACTTAAAAAATAGCCTATATATTTTAGTTGGTCTAATAGTGAGAATGCTAAGCCTAGTTAGTCTTTGAGACTATAGGCATATAAGCACAGCCTAGGCTACATCCCATTCGCGTAGGAAGGTCCCCCATGATACAAGTCAGTATTTGATGTCCATCCATGTCTGGTCGGGAGGTGGAAAACGGCCACTAGGGGGAAAAAGTGAGCGCTGACGGGGATGGCTGATGGGCATATTTTTGTTTTAAGGCTATCCTAAACCTTAACCCTTACCTTAACCATTCAGAGTTAATGCCTAACCTTAAGAATCCTGAGTTATTGCCTAAACTTAATCCTAACCTTAAGAATTTGGGAATTAATGCCTAAATGAATTCAAATGCCTATAAGAAATCAAAGTTAATGCCTAAACTTAACCCTAACCTTAAAAAATCGAAATGAATCCCTAAATTGAACCTTAAACACATCGAAATTTGACGTTTAGAACAACTTAAAAATTTGACGTTTAAAAAACATGGGTGAACGTCTAATTCTGACGTGAGACTGTGAGAGCTGGTTGATTTGCAATGGACAAACCTATGAGCATTTTAGAATGTTTATTGACTGCTGTGTTTTGTCGGTTTCATCCCGGATGTTTGTTTGCGTTTAGTTATCGCTCGCTCTTGACACGTGCGCGCCACAGTTCCATGGCTCGTGGCCAGCGGAGGTCGGCTACCCCAGCTGTCTGGCCACCTTGGCAGCGGTTGTCTAGGGATGACAGCGTGCCAGAGCCATCTCTTAGTGGTAGGAGCAGTTGAGATGGAAGAGGATCTGTCAGATGATGGGTTTGGCAGTTAGGAGGACAGTCGACATCTCCCACACCCTTCCTCTGATAAACACACACAAACACACTATATCTCAACTGTCATTTAGGATTTAGATAGAGAGAGAAAATGAAGATAAGTGTATGAAAGGTCTACTGTTGCAGTAGCTGTCAGTCTAACCTGTGGACCTGACTGAGGAAAATGGCCCAGGGCACAGGGTTTAATAAGTTATCTTCAGTAGGTACACCGGTACTCACAGTTACCTATTGTTACCCCAGGGCCTTCAATGGGACACGTAGCCTACCAGAGGAACGCGATGCAAACAAAATAGGTCTTGGTTCACAGGCAGACTAATTTATTCACTGTTATGTTGTTGTTGAACCTATTTCATCAGCTGTGACGAATAGAGGAACTTTGGCCTTGGAGATGGAGAGAGGTGGGAAGGGGACTCTACAGAGTGAGAGGTTGAAAAACAGAGGTGTGTGTGTGTGTGTGTGTGTGTGTGTGTGTGTGTGTGTGTGTGTGTGTGTGTGTGTGTGTGTGTGTGTGTGTCCCCTCTCTCCTGTACATTGTTAGGGATCAGAGGAAACTCTGGCCTTTAGGTTATAGATAACCCACTCTCTGGCTTAAATGCTGAGGTATGAATCGACTGTTTGACTGAGGCCTCAGATCATGGATCAGAACCAGTAAGGTACTCAGCAGTCACAGCAGGTCAGCTCTATAGGACCGGACTATATACAGAATAATTAATGGTCCTATGAGAGCGAGAGAGAGAGAGAGAGAGCGAGAGAAAGAGAAAGAGAAAGAGAGAAAAAAGAGAGAGAAAGAGAGAGAGAGGGAGAGCTATTTCACTTGCTTTGGCAATGTAAACATGTTTCCCATGCCAATAAAGCCCTTAAATTGAAAATGTTAATTGAATTAAGAGAGAGAGAAAGAAAAGAGAGAGAAAGAAAGAGAGCGAAAGAAAGAAAAACAGAGTGAGAGAGAAAAAAGAGAGAGAGAAGAAAGAGAGGGAGAGAAAGAGGAGAGAGAAAAGAGATAGAAAAGAGAGAGAAAGAGAGAGAAAGAGAGAGAGCGCGAACGAGAGAGAAAAAAGAGAGAGATAAGAGAGAGGGAGTGAAAGGAGAGAGAACAGAGAGGAGAGAAGAGAGCAAAAGAAAAAGTGTGAGCGAGAGAGAGAGAAGAGAGAGAGAGAAGAGAGAGAGAAGAGAGAGAGAGAAAGAGAGAAGAGAGAGAGAAAGCGAGAGAGAGCGAAAGAAAGAGAGGGATAGAGAGAGAGAGTCCACCCTAATCATGCATGGGCAGCGTATACTGTAAACCCCTAGAGCCTCCCCCCATCCGGCCGCCCGCCCCGGTGATGGAATGGAGGCAAATGTGTAATGTGATCCTGGCAGCAGCTTAGTGGTGTAAAGATGGGAGATAAAGCTGGAATTATAGGATGAAAGGGCCCCTTTAAAGGGTTCTCTCATCAGGCGTACAATATAGCCGGCCACTCATTGAATCTCAATGCCGGGATCTGAAGGTGTGTGTGTGTGTATATCATGGGGCGGTTTGTTACAGATAACTTGTTTTCAAACTCGTCAAACAATAGAATCCTTGCAGCTTAGATGAAAGCACCCCTTTAATTTCACTGTTTAAATTGCACTATCGTTTTATCCCCTCTCACAGAAAGAAACGAGAGCAGACCCTGTGTGTGTGTGTGTGTGTGTGTGTGTGTGTGTGTGTGTGTGTGTGTGTGTGTGTGTGTGTGTGTGTGTGTGTGTGTGTGTGTGTGTGTGTGTGTGTGTGTGTGTGTGTGTGTGTGTGTGTGTGTGTGTGTGTGTGTGTGTGTGTGTGTTTACATTAAATGCATTGCATTGTTATTCTGTGTACAGTATAGAAGTGAGTGATTCACAACTGAAAAAGAGGTTGTTAATTGGTGTTACATGGTAAGGACATAATTCACTTTTTAAATAACCGCAGTCCATAATTGTTTGCAATTGTTCTACAAACCTTGCTCAGAAGTACCTTACACCACACAGTTATACCACATCTCACAATTAACTTTTCTTGGACACTCAGTTGATTGTGTCAGTATATCAAAGCGTGTATGCTGATATAGACACTTTGTCTGTCACACACACACACACACACACACACACACGCAAGTCCTTGGAGCAACGCCCGCCCGCCCGCCCACGCACGCACGCACGCACGCACGCACGCACGCACGCACACACACACACACACACACACACACACACACACACACACACACACACACACACACACACACGCAAGTCCTTGGACTGTGGTGTTAATTATTTCCACATTGCAGAGGCAGGTTTACCACCAGAGACTAACACTAATTAACACATTACTGCTCCCTCGGAGGGATCCTCCCGCTGACTCCCTGGCCCAGCCCCAGCCCACCATACCCTGAGGAGAGAGTCTGACTCCCTGGCCCAGCCCCAGCCCACCATACCCTGAGGAGAGAGTCTGACTCCCTGGCCCAGCCCCAGCCCACCATACCCTGAGGAGAGAGTCTGACTCCCTGGTCCAGCCCCAGCCCACCATACCCTGAGGAGAGAGTCTGACTCCCTGGCCCAGCCCCAGCCCACCATACCCTGAGGAGAGAGTCTGACTCCCTGGCCCAGCCCCAGCCCACCATACCCTGAGGAGAGAGTCTGACTCCCTGGCCCAGCCCCAGCCCACCATACCCTGAGGAGAGAGTCTGACTCCCTGGCCAAGCCCCAGCCCACCATACCCTGAGGAGAGAGTCTGACTCCCTGGCCCAGCCCCAGCCCACCATACCCTGAGGAGAGAGTCTGACTCCCTGGCCCAGCCCCAGCCCACCATACCCTGAGGAGAGAGTCTGACTCCCTGGTCCAGCCCCAGCCCACCATACCCTGAGGAGAGAGTCTGACTCCCTGGTCCAGCCCCAGCCCACCATACCCTGAGGAGAGAGTCTGACTCCCTGGCCCAGCCCCAGCCCACCATACCCTGAGGAGAGAGTCTGACTCCCTGGTCCAGCCCCAGCCCACCATACCCTGAGGAGAGAGTCTGACTCCCTGGTCCAGCCCCAGCCCAACATACCCTGAGGAGAGAGTCTGACTCCCTGGTCCAGCCCCAGCCCAACATACCCTGAGGAGAGAGTCTGACTCCCTGGTCCAGCCCCAGCCCACCATACCCTGAGGAGAGAGTCTGACTCCCTGGTCCAGGCCCAGCCCACCATACCCTGAGGAGAGAGTCTGACTCCCTGGTCCAGCCCCAGCCCACCATACCCTGGGGAGAGATGCCTACAAAGGGAAGCAGCAGTCTGACTACCAACATGGTCTGCTTTCACCATCTTGCCCCATCTGTTGAATGCAGCGGTCATGAGAAGAAAGTGGAAGAGCAACACTGGTCATACAAAAAACACAGACAGAAGTCCATCCCCGTCCACACAGGAGTACAATAGATGGGAGGAGAGCTAAGTAAAAATCTATAATGGTCTCCCTCCATTACACAGGAGAAGGAGGTTTTCCAAGACCTGCCCTGCTCTGCACTGTGGGCTAAATCAAAAGTGGTAGGGAGAGATAAGGGAGGAGATTATATGGGGAAAGGTAGAGAGGGAGAGACAGATGAGGATATATAGAGGTAGAGAGTGGTAAGATGTAAGAGAGCAAGAATAGGTTTGCTTTTCATTCTAGTTTTAGCAGCACCACAGGGAGCCTCTCAGTCCTCAAGATGGATCCTCGCTTCTGCAGACAGACTGGAGGAAGATGGAAAAGAGAGGGATAGAAGGGGAGGGGGGGGTTGAAGGTCTTGAAATAATTTCAATGTGAGATAGAGGCTCACCCTGGCTTTGAAAGGCTGAGGTTGATTGAGCGTAATGCTTCAATGTTGATGTGTGTGTGTGTGTGTATTTGTGTGTGCGTGTGCAAGCGTGAGTGTGTGCATTCATGTGTGTGTGTGCGAGTGTGCATGTGTTTGCATGCTCCTGTGCCTGGTCTCTCCTGATACACCCAACATCTCTCTGGACACATCTCTCTAGAGAGGCCAAGGCCTGGGTTTGACCACATTCTACTACAGCATCAGTGTGTTTACCCTTGACAAACCAGTAAAGCAAGTTTTTTTTAAAAACCAATACTCAATTATACTCAATTATTTCAATATATTCAGATTCAGTGTTTAATTGTTTTTCTTCTCTAGCCTACTCGGTTTGCTCTCGTGGTGAGTGATGTCAAGTATCCAGCTCTCTCCATCAGGAGGGAAGGAAGGAATCTAAGCAAACATCTGTGGAATAATGGCGGGGGAAATTAATTCTCTCACTAGTGTGCGAGAAGCGTAACGTGCCGTGTGGGTGCCACGGAACGTGACCAGAATGCATGTGCCCGGCCAACGGCGTGGAACACGTTTGATGGGTACGTTCGACATGTGGGCGCGATGCCAATTTAGACAAGCATGCATGCCCGCTTGGTATCTCGCTCTGCATGGCAAGGGGGGGGGGGGGTTGTGTGTGCGGGTCCGTGTGTGTGAGAGAGAAAGACAGAAAGAGAGAGAGAGAAAGATAGATAGTCTCTATTCCTTTGGAACTTTTGTGAGTGTAATGTTACCGTACATTTTTTATTGTTATTTCACTTTTGTAAATTGTCTATTTCACCTGCTTTGGCAATTTAATTTCCCATGCCAATAAAACCCTTTGAACTGAAACATTTTATTGAATTGAATCGAGAGAGACCAAGAGAGAGAGATTGGCTATAGTTAAGCACTTTAACATCATCCTCAGCTCTTGCATCTTCCCCAATACTTAGAACCAAGGACTGATCACCCCAATCCACAAAAGTGGAGACAAATTCAACCTTAATTTAGGGATAGGCGTCCCGCTAGCGGCACACCTCGACAACACCCGGTGAAATTGCAGAGCGCCAAATTCAAATTACAAAAATAGTAATATTTAACATTCATGAAAATACAAAGTGTCATACATCAAAATAAAGCTTAACTTCTTGTTAATCCAGCCGCTGTGTCAGATTTCAAAAAGGCTTTACAGTGAAAGCATACCATGCGATTATCTGAGGACAGCGCCCCGCTTACAAAAGCATACACACATTTTCAAGCCAAGTAGAGGAGTCACAAAAGTCAGAAATAGCTAATTAATCACTTACCTTTGATGATCTTCATCTGGTTGCACTCACAAGAGTCCCTGTTACACAATAAATGTTTGTTTTGTTCGATAAAGTGTCACGCTCTGACCTTAGATATCTCTGCTTTCTTTATATTTTGGTTAGGTCAGGGTGTGACGAGGGTGGGTATGCTAGTTTTTGTATTGTCTAGGGGTTTTGTATGTCTAGGGGTTTTGTAGGTCTAGGTAATTTGTATGTCTATGGTGGCCTGATATGGTTCCCAATCAGAGGCAGCTGTTTATTGTTGTCTCTGATTGGTGATCATATTTAGGTAGCCATTTTCCCTTTTGTGTTCGTGGGTTCTTGTCTATGTGTAGTTGCCTGTCAGCACTCGTTTTGTATAGCTTCACGTGTCGTTTTGTTATTTTGGTTAGTTTGTTCAGTGTTCATTCTTATCATAATAAAGAATGTACGCCTACCACGCTGCGCCTTGGTCCGATTCATTTGACGAACGTGACATAAAGTCCCTCTTTATGTCCCAAAAACTCAGTTTTGTTGGCGCGTTTTGTTCAGTAATCCACTGGCTCAAAGGCGGTCACAACAGGCAGACGAATACATCCTAATAGTACCGGTAAAGTTCGTCGAAACATGTCAAACGATGTTTATAATTAATCCTCAGGTTGTCTATTGTCTAAATAATCGATAATATTTCAACCAGACAATAGCGTATTCAATAGAAATAAAAAACAAAGAACGGCACGCGATCGGTCACGCGCTCAAACCAGCTCTGGTTCATTCTATAGTCCACTTACAAAATGGTCTCATTCTCCTCATTTTTCAGAAAACAAGCCTGAAACAATGTCTAAAGACTGTTGACATCTAGTGGAAGCCATAGGAACTGCAATCTGACCCATTACATACTGTATAGGCAGGCAATTGAAAACTACACACATCAAAAATATCCCACTTCCTGGATGGATTTTCCTCAGGTTTCCGCCTGCCATATATGTTCTGTTATACTCACAGACATTATTTTAACAGTTTTGGAAACGTCAGAGTGTTTTCTATCCACATCTACCAATTATATGCATATCCTATTTTCTGGGCCTGAGTAACAGGCAGTTTACTTTGGGCACCTCAGTCATCCAAACTTCCGAATACTGCCCTCTATCCCCAAAAAGTTTTAATAACTACCGTGGGATGTGCATCAACAGCAACCTTGGGAAAGTCCTCTGAATTATCATTAACCTCCGACTCGTACATTTCCTCAGTGAAAACAATGTACTGAGCAAATGCCAAATTGGCTTTTTACCAAATACCATATGACAGACCACGTATTCACCCTGCACACCCTAATTGACAAACAAACATACCAAAAGCAAAGTCTTCTCATGCTTTGTTGATTTCAAAAAAGCTTTTGACTCAATTTGGCATGAGGGTCTGCTATAAGAATTGATGGAAAGTGGTGTTGGGGTAAAACATATGACATTATAAAACCCATATACACAAACAACAAGTGTGCAGATGGTTAAAATTGACAAAAGAAAACACACCGATTTATTTTCCTCATAGCCGGATGGTGAGACAGGGATGCAGCTTGAGACCCACCCTCTTCAACATTCATATCGACAAATTGGCAAGGGCGCGAGAACAGTCTGCAGCACCCAGCCTCACCCTACAAGAATCTGAAGTCAAATGTATACTGTTTTCTGATGATCTGGTGCTTCTATTCCCACCTGTCACGGCTGTTTAAAGAAGAGGACCAAGGTGCATCGTGGTGAGCGTACATTTTCTCTTTATTTGGAAAAAGACGCCGAACAAAACAACAAACACTACAAAAACAAACCGTGAAGCTAAAGGCTATGTGCCCTAAACAAAAGTCATCTTCCCACAAAGACAGGTGGAAAAAAGGGCTATCTAAGTATGGTTCTCAATCAGAGACAACGATAGACAGCTGCCTCTGATTGAGAACCACACCCGGCAAAACACAAAGAAATACACAACATAGAACATAGAATACCTACCCCAACTCACGCCCTGACCAAACCAAAACAGAGACATAAAAAGGATCTCTAAGGTCAGGGCGTGACACCACCCAAGGAGGGCCTACAGCAGAACCTAGTTCTTCTGCACAGATTCTGACAGATCTGGGCCCTGACAGTTAATCTCAGTAAGCAGTAAGACAAAAATAATGGTGTTCCAAAAAAGGTCCAGTTGCCAGGACCACAAATACAAATTCCACCAAGACATTGTTTCCCTAGAGCACACAAAAAAACTATACCTACCTCAGACTAAACATCAGCACCACAGGTAACTTGTTGCTACTACCGTCTCTTATGACCAAAAATTACTTCTGGCCATCAGAAAAGCGATTACTCACCGCGGACTAGAAGAAACTTTTTCCTTTAATGAGTCCGACGAGAAGGATATCCTGCTTTCACTGGAACAAGCCCAGATCCACGCCTTTGCGTGAAGAAAAGACACCAGAAAAGGGGATGCAGATCGGGGATCCTTCTGAGAAGCCGGAGGTGAGCGAGTAAACTCCCAATGCCTTCCATTCTCCTTGCTAACGTGCAATCTTTAGAAAATAAAATTGATGACCTATTATTAATATTATCCTACCAACGGGACATTAAAAACCCTAACATCTTATGTTTCACCGAGACGTGGCTGAACGAAGAAACGGACAATATAGAGCTGGCGGGATTTTCCATGCACCGGCAGAACAGATACGCTACCTCTGGTAAGACGAGGGGTGAGGGTGTGTGTCTTTTTGTCAATAACAGCTGGTGCGTGATGTCTAATATTAAAGAAGTCTTGAGGTATTGCTCGCCTGAGGTAGATTACCTTATGATAAGGTGTCGACCACACTATCTACCAAGAGAGTTCTCATCTGTATTATTCGTAGCCGTCTATTTACCACCACAAAGCAAAGCTGTCAACCAACTCTATAAGGCCATAAGCAAAGAACAAAATGCTCACCCAGAAGTGGCGCTCCTAGTGGCCGGGGACTTTAATGCAGGCAAACTTAAATCAGTTTTACCAAATTTTACTAGCATGTTACATGTGCAACCAGGGAAAAAAAATCATAGACCACCTTTACTCCACACACAGAGATGCGTACAAAGCTCCCCCCGCCCTCCATTTGGCAAATCTGACCACAATTCTATCCTCCTGATTCCTGCTTACAAGCAAAAACTGAAGCAGGAAGTACCAGTGACTCGCTCAATACGGAAGTGGTCAGATGAAGCAGATGCTACATTACAGGACTGTTTTGCTAGCACATACTGGAATATGTTCCGGGATTCATCTAATGGCATTGAGGAGTACACCACCTCTGTCATCGGCTTCATCAATAAGTGCATCGATGACGTCGTCCCCACAGTGACTGTATGTACATATCCCAACTAAAAGCCATGGATTACAGGCAACATACGCATCGAGCTAAAGGCTAGAGCTGCCGCTTTCAAGGAGCGGGAGACTAATCCGGACGCCTATAAGAAACACTTATAAACACTTATAAACGCTTATAAGAGCCATCAAACAAGCAAAGCGTAAATAGAGGATTAAGATTGAATCCTACTACACCGGCTCTGATGCTCGTCGGATGTGACAGGGTTTGAAAACTATTACGGACTACAAAGGGAAGCCCAGACGCGAGCTGCCCAGTGACGTGAGCCTACCAGATGAGCTAAATGCCTTTTATGCTCGCTTCGAGGCAAGCAACACTGAAGCATGCACGAGAGCACCAGCTGTTCTGGATGACTGTGTGATAACACTCTCGGTAGCCGATGTGAACAAAACCTATAAACAGGTCAACGTTCACAAAGCCGCTGGGCCAGATAGATTACCAGGACGTGTACTCAATGCATGATGACCAACTGTCTAGTGTCTTCACTGACATTTTCAACCTCTCCCTGACTGAGTCTGTAATACCTACATGTTTCAAGCAGACCACCATAGTCCCTGTGCACAAGGAAGCGAAGGTAACCTGCCTAAATTATTTCAGGAGACTGAAAAGATTTGGCATGGGCCCCCAGATGCTCAAAAGGTTTTACAGCTGCACCATCGAGAGCATCCTGACCGGTTGCATCACCGCCTGGTATGGCAACTGCTCGGCATCTGACTGTAAGGTGCTATAGAGGGTAGTGGGAATGGTACAGTACATCACTGGGGCCAACCTTCCTGCCATCCAGGACCTATATAATAGGTGGTGTCAGAAGAAAGCCCATAAAATTGTCAGAGACTCCAATCACCCAAGTTATAGACTGTTTTCTCTGCTACCGCACGGCAAGCGGTACCGGAGCGCCAAGTCTAGGACCAAAAGGCTCCTCAAACTCTCCATAACTAAGGCCTCACCTACAGAGAGATGAACCGGAGAAGAGTCCCCTCAGCCAGTTGGTACTGGGACTCTGTTCACAAACACAAACAGACCCCACAGAGCCCCAGGACAGCAACACAATTAGACCTAACCAAATCATGACAAAACAAAAAGATAATTACTTTACACATTGGGAAAAACTGAACAAACTGGAATGTCTGGCTCTAATCAGAGAATACACAGTAGCAGAATACCTGACCACTGTGACGAAACCCATATGAAGAAAAGCTTTGACTATGTACTGCTTGCTATCAAGAGAGGCCGCCATTGCCCACTGCCCACACAATGAGGTGGAAAGCGAGCTGCACTTCCTAGCCTCCTGCCAAATGTATGACCATATTAGAGACACAAGGTATTTCCCTCAGATTACACAGATCCACAAAGAACTTGAAAACAAATCCAATCTTGATAAACTCCTATATCTATTAGGTGAAATACCACAGTGTGCCAACACAGCAGCAATATTTGTGACCTGTTGACACAAGAAAAGGGCAACCAGTGGTGCACAAACATCGTTGTAAGTACAACCTTATTTGTTTATTTATTTTCCCTTTCATACATTTGCACATTGTTACAACGCTGTACATAGCCAATAATATAACATCTGAAATGTCTATATTATTTAAAACTTCTGTGATTGTAATGTTTACTGTTCATTTCTGATTGTTTATTTCCCTTTTGTTTATTATCTATTTCACTTGCTTTGGCCATGTAAACACGTTTCCCTTGCCAATAAAACTATTTGAATTTAATTGAATTGAGAGAGAGAGAGAGAGAGAGAGAGAGAGAGAGAGAGAGAGAGAGAGAGAGAGAGAGAGAGAGAGAGAGAGAGAGAGAGAGAGAGAGAGAGAGAGAGAGAGAGAGAGAGAGAGAGAGAGAGAGAAAGAACGATAGGGGAGAGGACAGAGACATGGTCAACTAGCTTACTTCACTGTGTCAGGTCAGGAGCATGTAAACAGAGTAACACTAGATTGTCATTCAGAAATACCATAGATCTGTGGTATGTCATCAAAGTATCTACATCTCTCAACTACATCCCAAGACGATATACTGTAGATTTCTCCATGAACAGGGAGATGGTGATATAACAACCTTTATACAAAACACATAATGGGATGCCTACTGTATTTGCATTTATTAAGGATCTCCATTAGCTGTTGCCAAGGCAGCAGCTACTCTTCCTGGGGTCCAAACAAGATGAAGGCAGTTACATCACACAAATAAAACAGTGCATCATGCAACACCTTGTTACACGACTACTCTGCCACGACATATCTACAATACAAAATTACTGTCTGAGGAGCTGTTGCAATATGAACATTTGGATTGTGTGTGTGTGTGTGTGTGTGTGTGTGTGTGTGTGTGTGTGTGTGTGTGTGTGTGTGTGTGTGTGTGTGTGTGTGTGTGTGTGTGTGTGTGTGTGTGTGTGTATGTGTGTGTGTGTGTGTGTGTGTGTGTGTACATTTGCACTGTGAGAGGCTCCTGAGTGAATCTGCAAATATAGTAAACACTATGACAATGCTTCCATCTACTGGAAGTAATACAGTCTTGCTACATGTCAATGACATTATTATTGTTACAGTTCTCTTGTCTGTCTGTCTGAGTATCCCACAGTATGTGTGTGTGTGTGTGTGTGTGTGTGTGTGTGTGTGTGTGTGTGTGTGTGTGTGTGTGTGTGTGTGTGTGTGTGTGTGTGTGTGTGTGTGTGTGTGTGTGTGTGTGTGTGTGTGTGTGTGTTGGTTCTTCTATCCTTGTGGGGATCTAAAATCCCCAAAATAATTGTAAGAAAGGGAAATTCTCCCTCGTGGGGATTTTTCCCACATTTTTCCCATGAGGACAAAGGCTATTTTAAGTTTAGGGTTACAATTAAGGTTAGGATTAGAATTAGGGTAAGGGTAAGAGGTTAGTGGTTAGGTTTAGGGTTAGGAGTTAGGTTCACGGGTTAAAGTTAGGGTGAGGGAAAATAGGATTTTGGTCCACACGAAGGTAGAAGAACATAAAGTGTGTGTATGTGACACAGGCAGGGTACTAATCACCATACATATGGTTTAAATAGACATGAACATGTTCTACACATGGTACCCTAATGTCTAAAGAACAGGCTATTATTGACGTCATGTAGGCTAGGCTATAGTGCTACTGAATACATTGAATATATTGTAGAGGTGATTGTTAAGATGTGTTAGGCCCAATTGAGTTGCTTATCCATACAGACAGTGGCCTATATCTTTTGACTTTTGCCTATGTAGAGCTAGAACATTATGGGAAGATCAGTTTCATTCTCACTTTATTCAGTCTCAGATGGTTAGCAAATGAGGGTTATTTAATGATAAGGGCTATATCCTTTGGAATTACTTGCTTTATTGTCGGCATGTATCGATTTCGTCTTCGATATGTTTTTTCAATATAAGGTGTGCTTGTAAACTAAATTAAGAATTCTAATCGACAACTCGATATTCCTCTTCAAATCAACACTTTTAAACCAGCGGACCGGTCCGCGCCTCGCGCGTCAGCAGGCGACTGCACAGCACATGTTTTGATTCCCGATTGCGAAAAGCAAAGTGGTTTGGTTGGGGTGGATCCTGGATGGAAGGAGGCGATGGAATGTGTGTCTGCCGTGGACAGTGCGTCTTCCTATACGTCTTGTAATGATAACAGGATTAGGACAACTGGACAAGCCACCCGAGACTCAACATCAACGGCATTGTGATTCGCAGTGATCAAAGGTAGGCTGTTTGATCCGTCATTTTGCACCATTTCTCGATTATAATTATGGCGCTCGAAACAATGCGCATTGTGCTACTCTACTCGCCGAGAATGGAGAACAATTTGATAATTGTGTAGACTATATTTTTGCTAAATGTATGACAAAACAGTCTCGTTACATTACACAATTCAGTCGAATTAGACAACTGACAAAACACAATCCTTAATCAGCTATAAAGGTATTCAGAATTAATGAGGGAGAAAAAAATCGGTGGGCATATGATAGCGTGGTGTTTAAATATGAAATGTCGATCAGAATGCATTTTACCAGACCTGCATGAATTAATATGGTTATGGGGAGGTGAACAGACAATAGCCTAGGCATTTCGTTCAAGTCTGACTCGGTTCTTACAATGTCTGACTGGATATACTGTCTTCTAATGGACATTGATGTTCTCTGTTGACCCCATCAGTGAGACGTTTTCACAACACAAAGGATGCAATAAACGGTTCCATGTATCAATAATGAGATTTCTGGTGACTCAAACACATACTAATTCGCCATAAGCACATACACTGCTACTCTCAAATCATTGCAGGTCTGTGTATCCCAACAACCATATATTGACCTGATGACGAGGAGGGCTATTCTCTCTCTATTGCCTGAATTGTAATCTGCATTCTCATTGGATAGAGTGCATTGAAGTGGTCTAAGTACACCAAACAGTATTCTGTTATCTCATTGGATAGGGTGAATCAATGTGAGTATCCTCCACCAATCAGTGGATGTATAAAAACACAGCCATAGATTTACTACACATTGATTGTGTAGCTAGTACTGAGATGCTCAGATTCAAACTGTTGATGTAGTTTATTTGGATCCCCATTGGCTGTTGCATAAGCCATAGCTATTCTTCCTGGGGTCCTGGAAGGAGTGCAGGCTAGCAGCATATAGAGCAAAAAATGTTTACCTTTATTTAACCAGGTAGGCCAGTTGAGAACAAGTTCTCATTTACAACTGCAACCTGGCCAAGATAAAGCAAAGCAGTACAACAAAAACAGCAACACAGAGTTACACATGGGATAAACAAACGTACAGTCAATAACACAACAGAAAAACCTATATACAGTGTGTGCAAATGTAGTAAGATTATGGAGGGAAGGCAATAAATAGGTCATAGTGGCGAAATAATTACAATTTAGCATTAACACTGGATCATAGGAAATAACAACAAAACAACAAGTGTTTTATTGAATCTGGTTGAAGTCAATGTAGGTATTAACATGAGAAACATGAGAGAGAGCCAGACTAGGTGACATCACACACCTGTGGCCAGGTAATAATGACACATACCACCGTCATCCAGCCAGTCAGTCCGTCAGCCAGCCAGACAGTCAGCCAGACAGTCAGCCAGACAGTTAGTCAGCCAGCCAGGATGTCTGTCTGTCTGTCAGCCAGCCAGCCAATCAGTCAGTCAGCCAGCCAGCCAGTCAGTCAGTCAGCCAGTTAGTCAGCCAGACAGTCAGCCAGCCAGCCAGTCAGCCAGTGGCCTTGTCATCTCTGTGTGACATCCTCCTGGTCATAAGCCTACTCTGTGCCAATCCAGGCCCTGTGTTGAGTACACTGGTACAAATGAACTGCACATATCAAGAGTTCAACTGTCCTTTAAATCCATCCATCATTCCTTCCTCCCTGCCTTGAAGTAATCACTGATCTAACACAAGTGGATTGATAAAAGCAAAGTTTCCATTAGAAACTTTACACCTATCCATGCACTTTATATCAGTGATTACTCAAAGGAAGGAAGTATCCCTCACTGGGCACATTGGTTCAACGTAATGTCATTGAAATGACGTGGAAACAACGTTGATTCAACCAGTGTGTGCCCAGTGGGATGCATTAGAGCTTGACGTCTTGGTATATGTCACTTTAAGTCTTTAATACAGGACCTGTTCATTGTGGAGTGAACTTGTAAAATCTAATACATTTTACTCTATATAGAATTTCTGCTCTGTATGCAACTTTATCCATTTAAGCTGATGCGATTGTTGATTGTTGTAACACAGGGCACTATTGAAAAAGAGACCCTGGTCCCAATTTGGATTCCCTGTATAAATAAAGGTTAAATAAAAATAAATAAATACAAAAATCTAAAGTACCACCTTTCCATCTCTGAACAAATAAAGAGCTCTTGAGGAGGATAATCAACTGTGAGAATGCACTGCTGTCTCTCTCTCACCCTCTCTCGCTCTCTCTCTCTGTTTTCCCCTCTCTCTTTCATCTGTCTGTGACATTGCCTCATTTATTCTCTCCATCGGGACTATGTGCGTGCACAGAAGTGGGTGATTTCATCCAATGAGAGATGGAGGGATGGGGAGATGGGGGAGGGAGCCTGGTAGCAGCATAGCTATGTTTCTTCAGAACAGGCTCTTCTCGTTCCAATCTCATGTATTTATACCAGAGTCATTTTACTCCAACACTGGAGGAAATGGACTAGTTAGTGAGTGTGGAAGTGCCGGTTTGATATGTGGGTCGCAACAGCCCCACTCACAGACAGACAATGTAATGTCACAGACATTTGCAGGGAGCAGAGAGATGGGGATGGGGTTGAAGGGGGGGTTGCCTTGTTACCATGGATGTGATGACCTGGTTGCCTCAGCAACGATCAGTAACACTTTTGACGCAAGGTCTTGTATATGAATCCACAGCAGGGATCATTAATCTAGAATGTTCCTTTGTAAAGCTTGAGGCAGAAATATCAATTCTCTAAAGCTTAAAGCACAAAAGCATCCACACACACAACCTCCATATAGATTGGTTGATGAGATCCATAATGTTGAGACAGTGGCCCTCTTCCAGGTCGTCACCTGACTGTCAGAGCTGTGTAGCTGGGGGAAGCACTGTGTTGAGAAGGGCTCATTTACAAGGTTAAAGGAACCACTAGGTGCATCATGATGGTGCTTAAAGCCACAGTATTCCCCATCCCTCCACCCCACCCCCGGAGAGAGAGAAGGGGTTGCAACCATGGCAACAGCTGTGTCCTGTGAGTGAGCTATTCACTTTCATCTGGATTACATTCTGTAGTGGAGCTGCCCCAGCGGATGAGATTTTGCCTCGCGAACAAGGTCTGTGTGTGTGTGATGCAGCGCTTCCCAAACTCGGTCCTGCCCCCCTCGCTCATAAAACTGGTGACTGCCTGGGTGTGGAAGTGCGCCGCCCAACCTCTGGGTTATATAACAGTTTATAAGCGTCAGAGGCACAGGCAAGTCATTCCCCCTCCACTCCTCCACTAAATCTGATCCATCTCTCCTCTGAATCTAATTCACACTTTGAACAGATAATAACCAGAGCAGAAACCCCAGTGTCTGTGACAAGCTGATGAGCCATACCCTCGCTCCCAGCCAACCACTAGCTTCCCTCCTGTTTGTGTGGGCTTCCCCGGTGTAGAAAACAACAACAAGTCTAACGCTATAAGTATGGACTTCAGTTACTTGTCCACAGCCCGTAGTACTACTAGAAATTCACATGGACAAAACACCATAATGAACGTTGGCCTCACTAGATGACCTTCTGGATGTTGATGATCAGTGGATATGCAATCCTTCTGTCCAGTCTGTTTTGTTCTCAAGGAACTATGTTGCACTCAAATGTTTCTAGGATGCAGGTTTTGTTCAAGCATGTATTTGACATGTAAAATGTTGCTTCTGTTTCAGACCTGGCCATGAATGAGGAGACCAGGACGTGTGACTGACCAAGGAAGCTTTGACAACACAACTTTAGACTAAAGAAAAATGATGTGTATCCAGGGTGGAACTGACTGTTAGCCTGATAACCATCGCTATGGCGTTTTGCAACGGCAGCCTGCTGGCTAGGTGTGCCCCCCTGATGGAGCTGGAAGAAGAGGAAGGGGTGGTGATTTCACCACCGCCGCCTCCGCCGCCAGGGGTTGGGACTACTAGTCCCCTCATGCCTGTCACCCTACGTGTGACGCTGGCCGCTATCATGATCTTCATGATCGCCATCGGTTTCCTGGGCAACGCCATCGTGTGTCTAATCGTCTACCAGAAGCCCGCCATGCGTTCTGCCATCAACCTGCTCCTCGCTACGCTGGCATTCTCTGACATCATGCTCTCGCTGCTCTGCATGCCCTTCACCGCCGTCACCGTGGCTACCGCCGACTGGCGCTTCGGGGGCGGGTTCTGTCGTGCTTCCGTCATGCTCTATTGGCTCTTTGTCCTGGAGGGCGTGTCCATCCTCCTCATCATCAGCGTAGACCGTTTCCTCATCATCGTCCAGCGGCAGGACAAGCTGACGCCACACCGTGCTAAGCTACTCATCGGCGCTTCCTGGGCGCTGTCCCTCTGCGTGGCGCTCCCGTCTGTGATCGGCTGGCGGGCGGGCGCGGCGGGTGTGACGGGCATTGGGGGGGCCTGGGCGCCACAGTGCGTGCTGGGCTACAGTGAGTCGCTGGCCGACCGCTGCTACACAGTGCTGCTGGCAGTGGCAGTATTCTTTGTGCCGTTCGGCATCATGCTCTACTCCTACCTGTGCATCCTCAACACGGTCCGCCGCAACGCCCTGCGCATCCACAACCACACCTCCGACCAGGCCAGCCTCCCGGTCCTCAACCAGGTCAGCAAGCTGGGCCTGACTGGCCTGCAACGTCCCCCGCAGGTCAATGTGGACATGAGCTTCAAGACGCGGGCCTTCACCACCATCCTCATCCTCTTCATCGGCTTCTCTGTGTGCTGGCTGCCCCACACAGTGGTCAGTTTGCTGGCCGTGTTCAGCCGGAGGTTCTACTTCAGCCCTGCCTTCTATCCGGTCAGTGTGGGGGCTCTGTGGCTCAGCTATCTGAAGACCGTGTTTAACCCAGTCATCTACTGCTGGAGGATCAGGAAGTTCCGGGAGGCGTGTCTGGAGTTCATGCCCAAGAGCTGCAGGCTGTGTCCCAGGGTGCCGGGCCGGAGCCACAGGAGGGTGAGACCCAGTAACATCTACGTGTGCAGTGAGACCCAGTCGGCTGTGTGACAGTAACATCTACATGTGCAGTGAGACCCAGTTGGCTGTGTGACAGTAACATCTATGTGTGCAGTGAGACTTAGTCGGATGTGTGACAGTAACATCTACGTGTGCAGTGAGACCCAGTCAGCTGTGTGGAACTAACGGTCACTCTGAGGACACGCCATGGTAACCGTGGAAAGCAGTGGTCACCAACTCTGGTCTTGAAGCTACAGGGTGCTCCACTGGTGTAAAGGACCTGCTATACTCTATACGATTTGTTAAGACATTAACATTTCAGCAGTATAGACGGGTTGCTGCTGAAACGTTGCTGTCTTTTAACAAATTATTTGCATTGGCGCAATAGTGGTGAGGACAGTACATTCTTGTGTTTTGTCTAAAGTGCTGTGGACACTGGACAGCCATGAACAGAGGCACTCAAAAGTCTTTGTGTGACTGTCTTTATTTCCCTTCTCCTAAAAAAAGACCTGACGAGAAATGATGTACAACTGGGAACAGTGTTTTCTATTTAACCGTTTCCATGGTGTTTGTATAATTGGCTGAGTACTGTTGGTGATCGTTTACCCAGATGGTTGTTGTATATGTCTAATTATACTGTATGTAAATGAAAACGTTGGATAAAATTGTAAAGAAATGTTGATCAGTATAAAAAAGTGTTTCTGTGAATGAATAATTGATTAATTGAATGAACTAACAATCCAATTAACAGGTGTGTTGATGTCATCAACTATGCATATGTAGCCTATAGACTGAGTAGAAATGAAAGATAACAAATCATGTTAAACACAGTTATAACCCTTGTAAGTTGTCTACATACACTGTAATAGGCTAGCATTGTACCTTAAACCTAATACTGGAACTAAAATATATGTTGGGCATGCTGGTTGACAAAGGTAGACCATGTTGTCGAACACAAACCACGTACAGCCATCCCCTGCCTCTACAATGTCAATACAATGGCTGTGTTGCTGGGATACTAAAGACCTCTATTGATTGTCGGTTGTGGAGTGCATTTATGTGTGTAAGACCCATATCTTCCACAGCAGAACACACAGTCTATGCTGTAGGTAATGTATCTCCATATGTACCGTGGTTAAACAGTTTACTGAGAGAAGTTCAAATCTAGGGCACACCATGTCAACTCATACACTTTGCGTAAGGTGTGATTATCTCAATTCTACTGCTTGAATGAACGAAGAAAGATGTGTACTATGTACACACCATGTAGTAGATGTACACATCGATGCCCAGGTAGAAGTGACCTTTAGACACAGATCTAGCATAAGTTTGCCTTACCCTATCTCATAATAACCTTAGGCAAGACCTAAATATATCACAAAACAGGCTTTAGATCTAAGGGACAAGCAAAGGTTGCTTCATTGTCTCAGCACACTGAGCTGCAAGAACTGACAGAGAAAACATCCCTACAGATCCTTTTTATGCAACATGAAAATAAAGTATTTACATTAAGTGTATCACTGGCTTACTTAAAGTCAATGATACATAGACACAAGGAGAGGAAGCTATTATTATTGATTGAGACGTAGCCCATTTGAGCCCTACTATGATTATGTATCTGATTGATGGGACAGCTGAAATACGTCACAACCAGACGTAGAGGATGCTGGGGCGAGAGGGCAAAGATGGCGCGCTCCACCAACATGGGACGTGAAGGGAAAGACACATCTCAGGATAGAGGAGCTTCTAACGCAGATCTCTTACTACACCCCGAGCTCCTGTCTCAGGAGTTTATCCAGTTGGTTCTGAATGAGGTAAGAGACGAATCAGGGCTGAATTTGAACAAGGAGAGGGTTGATTTTGCGCTAGTCAGCTAGGTCCCAGCTAGCTAACATTAGCCAGTCAGCTAGCTAGCCACCGGTAGTTAACGTCAGCCAGCTTGTATTGTAGCCAAAATGGTCCGCTGATTTAGCTAGTTATTTGCACCAGCGTCAGAACACTAAAGAGGCCATGTTGGAAATATCGTCAGGAAAATATTATTAAACCAGCTTTAAAATGCGTGGATCATGGTTTGTTTAGAGTCAGGCGTGTTTTAGTTTATTTATGGTTTTTGCGCATGCGTCAGGTGAAATAAGGGAGTACCTGGGGTGTATTCATTATAAACTGGGTGTTTCGAGCCCTGACTGCTGACTGGCTGACAGCTGTGGTATATCAGACCGTATACCATGGGTATGACACATTTATTTTTACTGCTCTAATTATGTTGGTAGCCAGTTTATAATAGTAATAAGGGTTTGTGGTGTATGGCCAATATACCACGGCTAAGGGCTTTATCCAGGCAATCTGCGTTGTGCATAAGAACAGCCCTTAGCTGTGGTATATTGACCATAGGCCACAAACCCCTGAGGTGCCTTATTGCTTAAGAGCACACTGTAGCAAAACTTTTGTTATTGAACAGCTTGCTAGGTCCTGCTCTAGTTCATGAGTGTCAACTAGTGGTTTTAACGAGGCTCTAGCTAACAAGTGTTTTGGCCCCTGTCCTGGACAGAAAAAGATAACCAGTGGATACGATGGGAGCCGCGACCAGCTCACGGCTCTCTACCTCCGGCACGTCATCCCCCTCCCGCAGAGAGCGCTGCCAAACAACCGCTGGGGAAAGAGGATGGAGCAGACTCGAGCGCGACAGAGCACAGCCAGCGGACAGTCTCATAGGTGGGGTGAGGATATGTTTCTCTAAAATGTGAAATCACCAAGGTGTCTGGACCTATCTATAACATGCCATTTACATCAAAAATAGAGATTTGGTTGTAAAAAAATAACTTTTCCTTTAACTCTGTTACATTGACAATACAAAAATACCGCTGAGTCAGACTTTATTTAAAGGTAAACTCAGCGTTCGAACAAGGAGATTTGAGAACCGTACATATTGAGATGAGCGTGATGCAAGACTTTGCTCAGAGTATTTGTGCATGGGTGTGCTTCACGCTGCTACAACATGGTAGCTACTGGACCTACTCTTAGTTGTTGAGGAAATCAGCCTGATATTAAAGAATGTCTCTCTGCAGTTTGATGGCCACAGATACCAAACAAAAAACCATTGATTTCAAAGGTTAACAAACCATACAACTCTAGGCACGAGGACTATGCTTCGCAAAACCCCATTTACAGGTGGAACTGTGCAGATCAAGTTTAGTAACAGAGTAAATCTAATGGTGATGTTTGTTTTTACTGTGTACATTGTTTAAAGTAGTCTTGTGCATAGAGATGTATGGGTTTGTTAAACTTTGAATTCAATGTTGTTTTTTTTGATGGGCATACATTTTGAAGTGGATAAATCTGAGTTACTGTGGAATTGCCTTACTGTGGAATTGCCTTACTCCTACTGTAGCCTCAGTCAGTGTCGTGTTTTGTCTTACAGCTTCAGTGACGTCCACAACAGGAAGAGGCCTCTGATCGTGTTCGATGGCAGCTCCTCTAAAAGTGGCCCCGTCAGACTGAAAAAGCCAGAGGGTCAGACCTCGGGGTCTGGCATGACAGACAGAATCAAGCCCCCTCCCTCCATGAACCTCTTCAGCCCCATACGCAAGCTGTCCAGCACCACCCCTACCCCCTCGTCTTCCCACAGCCCGGGAGGCCCCCATAGGAGTCCCACTGGGAATAAGGGTCTGGGGAGCCCCCCCTCCTCCCCCAAGTCAGTTAATCTCAAACGGGAGGCAGACAGCTCGGTATGAAACCTCAGTATCTACTGGTCTATGCAAAATATTTTTCTGAAGATGATTTTCTGGTCACCAACCGTGGTCCTGGAGAGCTGCAGGATTTAGTTCCGACCAAAACAATGCAATCAGCTAATGGTATACTTAAGCAATAAGGCCCGAGGAGGTGTGGTATATGGCCAATATACCTTGGCTAAGGGCTGTTCTTATGCACGATGCAATGCGGAGTGTCTGGATATTGGCCAAATACCACAAACCCCCGAAGTGCCTTATTGCTATTATAAACTGGTTACCAATGTAATTAGAACAGTACAGATACATTTTTGTATACCCGTCGTATACAATCTGCTTTACCACTGCTTTCATCCAATCAGCATTTAGTGCTCAAACCACCCGGTTTATAAATAATATATAATAATCAGGGCCCTGATGATTTAGATGAAACAGGTTTTTTACAGTTGCACTGGACCAAATGCTTTCACATTCAGTAGCTCTCCAGAACCAGGGTTGGTGACTGCTTTCATGGGCTATTTGACTGACTTGGAGAGGTTTGGGAATGTTGATGTTATTAGTGAAGCAGATCTGTGAATGTTGTCTGAATCTGATCTGTGAATGTTGTCGGTGATTGTCTCTGTCTCCTCAGGGTGAACTCAAAGAAAAGAAAAAGATCCAGAAAGTGACATGGCCCTGACCCTGGACCGTACCGAGAGACCCACCACTCCACTATAGAGCAGCGATGAGCCACCTCACACTGGGGCATTCTCTGCCAGAGTCAGGACAATCACAGAACTACTCAAATGTTTAGGGTGGTGACATCGGTCCTCATTTACCTACCTTACCCCAGAACTACTCTCTGACCCTTTACCTGACCCTCAAGTGTCCTTACAGTGAGTACTCTGCTCCTGGGACTTTACTGACTCTTACTGCAGACGTGGCACCACAATATTTCTATGTTCATAAGTATTTTGTGGAATAAGCAGTTTAACCCTCAATTCTGCTCTATGCATTATAATTCTGTGATGTGACCTACCTGAAATCCTCTTAGAATAGTTAGAGTTCAGCCTTCCAGTGCTGTTAGAGCTTGAGTTGAGGAGGTTGATGGTGTTTAACTTAATAGGAAAACTATGCTAAGTTGTTATGCATCTTCGTACGTCTGTGTGGCCGTACCAAATCCACAGTGGGGCATGACGGGTAAGGGATTTCTCTGGGTTTTGATCCTGATTTAGATGGAATCCTCAGTAGGGGGAAACATTGCCACTGGCCGCACCACCACCGTTATTGTTGGTGAGGTGCATCGTCATTGTAAAACTCATTGCAGTACATATTGGGGGGGGGGGGCGGCAGTGTTTTGTTGTTTGCAGGAACTTCTTTGCTGTTTCACCATTTAAGGATTCCAGATTTATTGTATTGGTACTGTGACACTTGCATTTATAATGGGATGTTTAGCTAGTGTGCCTTGCCTTGAGTGGGGGTGCATTTGAATTAAATGGAAGTGAACCCCTAGATGGTGCCAGAGACTCAGTCCTGCATGATTTGCAAGTGCCTGAGAAAGACTTTGCTCCTGGTCTAGGATCAGATTAGCCAACCTTGAATCCTACTCTTAACCATTAAGGCATCAAAGCATACCTGACCCAGGACCAGCAGTTAGGGGCAACTTGTACCAACTCAATGGCATTGTTCAGCTTTTCCCCAAATGTATTTAGCCGTCACTACATTCCTATAATGTAGATGTATAGGGGAAGTGCCCATCCACTGCCCCTTGTTGGACCCCATCCTCTAACTCTGCCACCGCAGCTCAAAAAAATCCTAGAGGAAACACTTAACTTCATGTCACTTCCTTAGTCATACAAGGTGTACAGCAGTTGGTGTATTTTTATACTTCTTTATTTGGACTTCAGACACTGACTTCCTGTCAGAGCCCTTGGAAAATGACTGATAAGAGACATGTCTGTTGGCTCTCACCTTAATAGGCATGGCTCATGGTTACCAAGCATTTGCACCAGTGTCAGTCAAATGTATATGTGTTGGGGGTGATAATAAACAGAGCTTTAAAACCAAACTGTCATTATTTACACTTTGGTTAATGTTTTTTTCTTCTTTTAGTTGTAGCTTTTGTTTTATTCCCATCTGAATAACATTACAAGCTTTGCACCAGTGTAAATGCCCGGTAAACCTGTTTCTTTGAGTTAGTTAACATTTTCACAACTTTGGGACTTATGCTCCCTCATACACACCAGTAGATAGATAGCCTTTAAAATCTTATAGGTATTTGACACCCAAATTACACAATGACAGCAATAATTGTGTAGTTAAGGTGAAATATTCCTTTAAATACATAAACTCTGAATATATGAATCTTTATAATTATGAAAGCAGACATTCATGCGTAAAACCTCAAACTATGTGATGTATCAAGCCAGGGCATGCAGAAAGCATTATTTGCTGTTGCACTCCAAAAAACATTGTAATGTATATTTTTGAACTCGTATAGTATATATGGGGTTAGTAGCCTAATAACGGGTGTGTTCCTCTGCCCAGGCGTTGCTGATGCATGCAAGATCTTGCAACGCCCGGATAGGTATTTTACGTATTAGCTAACCACATGATGTTAAGGCAATCTGATGCCGGACTGCCCAGTCGATGACGTGGCACCCAATCATTGGTTGAGGCATGCGACGTCTGAGAAGGGGAACGCGACCAGTATCTTGTGTTCATATGTCATATATATATACAGTTGAAGTCGGAAGTTTACAGACACTTAGGTTGGAGTCATTAAAACAAATTTTTCAACCACTCCACAAATTTCTTGTCAACAAACTATAGTTTTGGCAAGTCGGTTAGGACATCTACTTTGTGCATGACACAAATTTTTCCAACAATTGTTTACAGATTATTTCACTTACAATTCACTGTATCACAATTCTAGTGGGTCAGAAGTTTACATACACTAAGTTGACTGTGCCTTTAAACAGCTTAGAAAATCCCAGAAAATGATGTCATGTCTTTTGAAGCTTCTGATAGGCTAATTGACGTCATTTGAGTCAATTGGAGGTGTACCTGTGGATGTATTTCAAAGCCTACCTTCAAACTCAGTGCCTCTTTGCTTGACATCATGGGAAAATCAAAAGAAATCAGCCAAGACATCAGAAAAATAATGTAGACCTCCACAAGTCTGGTTCATCCTTGGGAGCAATTTCCAAACGCCTGAAAGTACCACGTTTATCTGTACAAACTATAGTACGCAAGTATAAACACCATGGGACCACACAGCTGTCATACCGCTCAGGAAGGAGATGTGTTCCGTCTCCTAGAGATGAACGTACTTTGGTGCGAAAAGTGCAAATCAATCCAAGAACAACAACAAAGGACCTTGTGAAGATCCTGGAGGAAACAGGTACAAAAGTATCTATATCCACAGTAAAACGAGTCCTATATCGACATAACCTGAAAGACCGTTCAGCAAGGAAGAAGCCACTGCTCCAAACTGCCATAAAAAAGCCAGAATACGGTTTGCAACTGCACATGGGGACAAAGATCGTACATTTTGGAGAAATGTCCTCTGGTCTGATGAAACAAAAATAGAACTGTTTGGCCATAATGACCATTGCTATGTTTGGAGGAAAAAGGGGGAGGCTTGCAAGCCGAAGAACACCATCCCAACCGCGAAGCACGGGGGTGGCAGCTTTGCTGCAAGAGGGACTGGTGCCCTTCATAAAATAGATGGCGTCATGAGGTACGAAAATTATGTGGATATATTGAAGCAACGTCTCAAGACATCAGTCAGGAAGTTAAAGCTTGGTCGCAAATGGGTCTTCTAAATGTACAATGACCCTAAGCATACTTCCAAAATTGTGGTAAATTTGGCTTAAGGACAACAAAGTCAAGGTATTGGAGTGGCAGAACTGAATTTGTGGGCAGAACTGAAAAAGCGTTTGAGAGCAAGGAAGCCTACAAACCTGACTCAGTTACACCAGCTCTGTCAGGAGGAATGGTCCAAAAGTCATCCAACTTATTGTGGGAAGCTTGTGGAAGGCTACCCGAATTGTTTGACCCAAGTTAAACAATTTAAAGGCAATGCTACTAAATACTAATTGAGTGTATGTAAACTTCTGAAGCACTGGGAATGTGATGAAATAAATAAAAGCTGAAATAAATCATTCTCTCTACCATTAGTCTGACATTTCACATTATTAAAATAAAGCGGTGATCCTAACTGACCTAAGACAGGGAATCTTTACTAGGATTTAAATGTCAGGAATGATTTAAAAAAACTGAGTTTAAATGTATTAGGCTAAGATGTATGTAAACTTACGACTTCAACTGTGTGTATATATATATATATATATACAGTGATACTCAGTTGTGCTCTGATAGGCCGTTGTTACTTCCTGGTTGTTTCGTTACTATCCAATCAGACGTGTCGGCCACTCGCTGCCTGCCAATCAGATGTCTTTGCCACACTCGGGGCACAGGATGTCGTCACGCTCGGTGAGGAAACCCCGGCCCACCAGGGAGACGGAGCACTTCTTACAGTTGAAGCAGTCGTTGTGCCACTGACGCTCTTCAAACGAGATGTACTTACTGCCACCCAGACCTGAGAGACAAGGAGAGATCAACACATACTGTTATCAACAGGTGAAGGATGTCTCTGCATCCTAAAACATAAATGCAGGGAACCATAGAGCAGTTATACTGTACCTTGCTTTCTCTTATCCAATTACACAGATCAGTGATTGGGGAAGGAGGAAAGGTGGAGAACTTTAGTAAGGATTCAAACAGGGCCACAGTGTACAGCGTGATGGGGTGAGTAAGTGAATGGAGTAAGTGAATGATTTCCTGATTACAAGTTAGAACTGATTTAAAAGTGAGTATCTAACTGGCTGACTGACTCATTCTGTTAGAGATGGGTGCACAATTTCATCGCAGGTCTGCACAGATTATCGGATCGTTCTATAATTTTCCCTTTAGTTCCTGATACACTAAGCACTATTCCACGTGTTGTAAAGATCTGATAATCAGTGCATGACCTGAGCAGAAAATGTGTATCTGCAACACACCCAGATGGATAGATAGTTTACCGCTGATGGGGGTGGTGCAGGAAGTACACTTCTTGGCATACAGGTTGCAGAAACAGTTGAGGCAGTAGGCAAAGTCGTCACGGGAGGTGAAGCGCTGGCCAGACAGCTGCTGCTTGCAGCCGGTGCACAGGAAGCAGTCCTTATGCCAGGGCTGGTCGCGATAGGTCACCCCGCCAGTAGTGATGGGCTATTATAGAGAGAGAGAGTTAGGTCAAATGTGACTGCACACAAGTAAGCACAGACACACCAACCAAGTGCTACAAACCAGGCACCAACAGATACCAGATTGTAGCGGTTAAGCGATCCATTCAATAAATTGCCACGTGAATGGATACCGATGACGTTTGTGTACATATAAAGTTCTACTCGTTCTTGCTCGAGTCTTGGCCTGCCAGATTCACAGCCAGTCTTTCAGTAGTTGTAGAAAGAGCCCTGTTTTCTATCTCTCTGATGTATACGCCACTTTAGAGGACAGAAAAAGGGAGGAAGAGATACTACAGTATTTACACTAAGGTTATGACCTTAGACCTACCTTCTTGCAGTGCACACACTGCATGGCAAACTGTTTCTCGTAGCAGGGCACACAGAAGTTGTGGTTCTCCTTGGGGATGAAGCTCTTGGTGCCGATGGGCTGCTGGCAACGCTGGCAGGTGAAGCAGGTCTCATGCCAGCTGTTACCCTTATGCTCCATCTTCCTGGAGCCTGCACGAAGGGGAGGGAGAGAGAGAGAGGGAGGGAGGGGAAAGTGGAGGAAGGAGGGATGGATGGGTGGGTAAAGGAATTAAGAAGTATAGAGAATGGAGAGTGCGAAAGAGGACACACATGCTACTCAGTCCTTGGGTAACACACAGTCCCTCACTGTCTGCCCCCTCAGAGCTGCTCTCTAAAATACTTCCTGGGTTTTAAAAAATGTATTAAATTAGAATTGTTTTGGTCACATACACATGGTTAGCAGATGTTAATGTGAGTGTAGCAACATTCTTATGCTTCTAGTTCTGACAGTGCTGTAATATCTAACAAGTCCTAAAGGTCCTAAACGATATCATAACCGCCATCGATAAGAGACAATACTGTGCAGCTGTATTCATCGACCTGATCAAGGCTTTCGACTCTGTCAATCACCACATTCTTATCGACAGACTCAACAGCCTTGGTTTCTCAAATGACTGCCTCGCCTGGTTCACCAACTACTTCTCAGACAGAGTTCAGTGTGTCAAATTGGAGGGCCTGTTGTCCGGACCTCTGGCAGTCTTTATGGGGGTGCCACAGGTTTCAGTTCTCGGGCCGACTCTTTTCTCTGTATATATCAATGATGTCGCTCTTGCTGCTGCTGATTCTCTGATCCACCTCAACGCAGACGACACCATTCTGTATACATCTGGCCCTTCTTTGGACACCTTCTTTGGACACCATACAACTCTTCTTCCGTGGCCTCCAACTGCTCTTAATTGCTCGTTAAACTAAATGCATGCTCTTCAACCGATCGCTGCCCGCACCTGCCCGTCCGTCCAGCATCACTACTCTGGATGGTTCTGACTTAGAATACGTGGACAACTACAAATACCTAGGTGTCTGGTTAGACTGTAAACTCTCCTTTCAGACTCACGTTAAGCATCTCCAATCCAAAATTAGATCTAGAATCGGCTTCCTATTTCACAACAAAGCTGCCAAACATACCCTAGTAAAACTGACTATCCTGCTGATCCTTGACTTCGGTGATGTCATTTACAAAATAGCCTCCAACACTCTACTCAGCAAATTGGAAGCAGTCTATCACAGTGCCATCCGTTTTTACACCAAAGCCCCAAATACCACCCACCACTGTGACCTGTACGCTCTCGTTGGCTGGCCCTCGCTTCAAATTCATCGCCATCCCACTGGCTCCAGGTCATCTATAAGTCTTTGCTAGGTAAAGCCCTGCCTTATCTCAGCTCACTGGTCACCATAGCAGCAACCACCCGTAGCATACGCTCCAGCAGGTATATTTCACTGGTCATCCCCAAAGCCAATTCTTCCTTTGACCGCTTTTCCTTCCAGTTCTATGCTGCCAATGACTGGAACGAATTGCAAAAATCACTGAAGCTGGAGACTCATATCTCCCTCACTAACTTTAAGCACCAGCTGTCAGAGCAGCTCACAGATCACTGCACCTGTACATAGCCCATCTGTAAATAGCCCATCCAACTACCTCATCCCGATACTGTTATTTATTTTTGCTCCTTTGCACCCCAGTATCACTACTTCATTCATCTTCTGCACATCTATCACTCCAGTGTTTAATTGCTAAATTGTAATTATTTCACCACTATAGCCTATTTATTGCCTTACCTCCCTTATTTTACCTCATTTGCACACACTGTATATAGACTTTTTTTCAATTGTGTTATTGACTGTATGTTTGTTTATTCCATGTGTAACTCTGTGTTGTTGTTTGTGTCGAACTGCTTTGCTTTATCTTGGCCAGGTCGCAGTTGTAAATGAGAACTTGTTCTCAACTAGCCTACCTAGTTAAATAAAGGTGAAATAATCAAAAAAGTAATCTAACAATTACCCAACAACAACCTAATACACACAAATCTAAAGGGGTGAATGAGAATATGTACATAAGTATATGGATGAGCGATGGCCGAGCGGCATAGGCAAGGTGCAGTAGATGGTATAAAATACATGTATGTGATATGAGTATGTAAGCTATGTAAACATTATTAAAGTGGCATTATTTAAAGTGACTAGTGATCCATTTATTAAAGTGTCCAGTGATTGGGTCTCAATGTAGGTAGCAGCCTCTCTGAGTTAGTGATTGCTGTTTAGCAGTGTAATGGCTTTGAGATAGAAGCTGTTTTTCAATCTCTCGGTCTTTGTATACAAACACAGTGGGGACAGAGGGGCATTGTTGTGTTCAAGGAAATCTGGAGCAAATGTATTCAGTATCTACAGTACATTCAGTGTTTCTGCTCTGCTGCCCCCCAGACCTCACCAGAGTAGAGTTACACTGACTGTCTGTCTGTTTATCTGAGAGAAGCACCATCCCAAGGAATTATGGAAATTATGATATTTAAAGACGTAGATTAGTTAGAATCATCCAAAACTATCTACTACCACCACCACTACTACTACCATTGGTGCTACTACTGGTACTACTACTACTACTACTATTGGTACTACTACTACTGGCACTACTACTAAATTGTGTTTGCAACCATTATGAAGGTTTGTGTACGTTGTGATAGTCCAAGATTAGTCTGTGTACATGCCTGTGTGCACGTCCCTGTGTGCACGTCCCTGTGTGCACGTCCGTGTGTGCACGTCCCTGTGTGCACGTCCGTGTGTATGCAAATGCCTTTGTGTGTGTGTGTGTGTGTGTGTGTGTGTGTGTGTGTGTGTGTGTGTGTTTACTATATGTAGATTAGATGAGTGTAGGTTCTCACCAGGCATGATGGTCTTCTTGCACTCGTGGCACTTGGAGGAGTACTCATTGGAGTAGCACTCAGTGCAGAGCAGCTGGTCATCCTTGGTGGAGAAGGGCTTGTCCACCAGAGAGCGTCTACACTGGAAGCACTGGAAACACTCCTCGTGCCAGTGGCGGTCCTTGTAGGACAGGTCCTACGGAGGCATCAGAGGGACAATTTCAGTCTTTATATCACACAGCATGCTTTGACAATGTTCTTGGATGGAAGGTAAAAAAATTAGAAACAGTGCTAGTGGTTCATCCCTATTTGTATGTGTTGTGCAATGCATACGTGTGTGTGTGTGTGTGTGTGTGTGTGTGTGTGTGTGTGTGTGTGTGTGTGTGTGTGTGTGTGTGTGTGTGTGTGTGTGTGTGTGTGTGTGTGTGTGTGTGTGTGTGTGTGTGTGTGTGTGTGTGTGTGTGTGTGTGTGTGTGTGTGTGTTCCTACCCTGGTGTTGCAGCCGATGGGTTTTTTGCAGTCCTCACAGGTGTTTGAGTACAGGCTCTCGTAGCATTTGACACAGTATGGGTTCTCCTCTCTCAGGACGTACTTCTTCCCGAACAGGGATTCCTTACAGTAGTGGCAGTCATAGCGCTCCGTCATCTTTGCACCGGGAATCTCACCTGAGGCAAGGGGAGAGAGAGAGTTTGAGAATATAATTTGTCCTACTACTGTATAACCCATAACAGTCTAAGCTATGTCTAAGCCGGGGAGGCCTTACTTTTTCAATAGAAATATCTGATTTTAAAAAAAGTGGGCCTTACTACCCATACGAACGCATTGAATAACATATTCACTACATGGAACAACAGACAGTCCCCCAAAACATCTAAAGAGAGTTTGTTCTGAAGTGTCTGTCCTTTATCTGAGAGATAGAAGAAAGATCAGGACATTATATATATACATATATTTCCTCCTTATTTTTGGCACTAAACAGTCTCCATATATACTTCCATAATTATTTTCAACTGGTACCGGGGGACCTTCAGACAAGTATTGTGAGGCCTGTGGGAAACCTAGAGCAAAACAGTAACAGACACATCTCAACATCAACTGTTCAGAGGAGACTGTGTGAATCAGGCCTTCATGGTCGAATTGCTGCAAAGAAACCACTACTAAATGACACCAATAAGAAGAAGAGACTTGCTTGGGCTGATGAGTCCAAATTTGAGATTTTTGGTTCCAACCGCTGTGTCTTTGTGAAACGCAGAGTAGGTGAACAGATGATCTCTGCATGTGTGGTTCCCACCGTGAAGCATGAAGGAGGAGGTGTGATGGTGTGGGGGTGCTTTGCTGGTGACACTGTCTGTGATTTATTTAGAATTCAAGGCACACTTAACCAGCATGGCTACCATAGCATTCTGCAGCGATACACTATCCCATCTGGTTTGCGCTTAGTGGGACTATCATTTGTTTTTCTCAGGACAATGACCCAACACACCTCCAGGCTGTGTAAAGGCTATTTGACCAATAAGGAGAGTAATGGAGTGCTGCATCAGATGACCTGGCCTCCACAATCAGCCAACCTCAACCCAATTGAGATGGTTTGGGATATGTTGGAGTGAAGGACAATCAGCCAACAAGTGCTCAGAATATGTGGGAACTCCTTCAAGACTGTTGGAAAAGTATTCCTCGTGAAGCTGTTTGAGAGAATGCCAAGAGTGTGCCAAACTGTCATAAAGGCAAAGGGTGGTTACTTTGAAGAATCTCAAATCTCAAATATATTTTCATTTGTTTAACACTTTTTTGGTTACTACGTGATTCCATATGTAATATTTCATAGTTGTGATGTCTTCACTATTATTCTATAATGTAGAAAATACTGTCCAAACTTTTGACTGGTGCTGCATGTGTTCTGTATTTGTGTAGCCCAAACTGTTCGGACGCTACAGACAGAAGTTGACAGGGATATTTTTATTATGCTAATTGAATTTCCGCGGGCATCGACTCTAGGGGGATAAATGGCTCATTCAAGTTATGGTCAAGAACCTTGATCCATGACCTGCGTACTTTTGTAAGTAGGTTTTTAAGAGTCTAACTAGATAAACAGAAGCCAGCTTGTAAAAGTCAAGTGTGTCTGTTGTCATTCTCTGTGTCAGTGTTTATACAGCGGTATCCGCTTCCTGACACTGAGTAGGAACAGAGAGGATACATCCTTCTCACAATCAGTCTGTTATAGTAAATGAGAACTGGATCTCAATTCACTTGCCTGTCACTGCAATTAATATAATATCCACAAAGTGCATTTCCAATTCAAGCAAAGTGGAGGCAATGCAATATAGCACAATAGAGATCTCTGACAAGACATTGAGAATATCACTATACACATCTGCCTGTCATCTTTTGAGCCAGTGTTATATTGCCAACAGTTGTAGTATCAAGTTGTACTTTTGTGTACAGTATGTCTCTCTAGAGGGTTTAGTCTTTGACCTCTGTGTGTCAGCAGCCAGTCTTTTGTCTGTTGGTGTGACAGCTGCAGGGTGACAGATGAGAGGAACATTATTAATAGCTCTATCTATCAATCGTACTTAGGGAGGGACAGGGGACCTTCGCCCCTGCGCATACCAACACTCACTATGTCACCATGCAGTCAGTCATCCATCACCCCACCCCCAGCTGTCAGCATCACAATGCCCCACAACACAGTTCAGATTCCCACAGTGTGTGTGTGACACGGCACACTGGAAAAATGTCTACTCACGTTTTGCAGCTGTTAGCAGTCCAGCCCCTGATAAACCCCTGGTTATCCCTATCTGTGCTTGACCTGTCACTCTGCTGACCAGTGGTGTGTGTGTGTGTGTGTGTGTGTGTGTGTGTGTGTGTGTGTGTGTGTGTGTGTGTGTGTGTGTGTGTGTGTGTGTGTGTGTGTGTGTGTGTGTGTGTGTGTGTGTGTGTGTGTGTGTGTGTGTGTGTGTGTGTGTGTGTTTGTTTGTTCGCGTGTGTGGCCGGCTGCCTCTGGAAGTCCCCAGTGTCCCAAGCACACGACACAGCATACCTCTCTCCTCTACACTTCTCACCACTTTCCTCTCGCTCTCATTCTTCCCTCTCTCTTTCTTTCTGAGTTCTGACCTACTCCCCTCTTGCCTACTGATTCCACCGTCTTGGTTTGACCATATAAGTAGGCAAAGGAAAAACAGGACAACTTGAGAATGTCCCCCCTCACTTTCTTAAATTCCTTCTCTCTTCCCCTCGTATTCTTATTCACCCTCTCATCTCTCGCTAGATCTCTCTTCCCCTCGTATTCTTATTCACCCTCTCATCTCTCGCTAGATCTCTCTTCCCCTCGTATTCTTATTCACCCTCTCATCTCTCGCTAGATCTCTCTTCCCCTCGTATTCTTATTCACCCTCTCATCTCTCGCTAGATCTCTCTTCCCCTCGTATTCTTATTCACCCTCTCATCTCTCGCTAGATCTCTCTTCTTCCCTCTCTCCCTGTCCCCAACCCCCTTGTTTTCCCAACCCGATACTGTCTATTTTTCTGTTTGCATTTCCTCATTACCCCTTTCTCTGGACTAAATCCCCTGTAATATCATGGTATGTTCTTCATGTATTACAGCCTTTGTGTATGAGATCCTCAGATATACCACTTCTTACTCAAGAATAGGGGTCCAAACAAGAATCCAAACTAAGACTGCATATGTTAAAGGGCTAGAGAAGGGTCTTGGTACTGGTCCAAATGAGATTGAAACAGGAAGTCAGAGGAATTTTCCGTTCTCTGTCTTCAAGTTTAAAGTGACTCTCCCTCTAATCGCTTTTCCCAGTCTCTCCATCGCTGTTGCTCTTCCTCTCCTCTATTTCCCCTCCATCCATCCATCCTCTCTCGTTCTCTCGCTCTCTCTCGCTCTCTCGTTCTCTCGCTCTCTCTCGCTCTCTCGTTCTCTCGCTCTCTCTCGCGCTCTCGTTCTCTCGCTCTCTCTCGTTCTCTCTCGTTCTCTCTCGCTGTCTGGCTGTCTCTCTCTCTTTAACTCACTTAAATCAGGGTTCATCTTGGTCCTAAAATAAAAGAGAAACTGAGCCCTAATAAAATCTCCAGCTATTTAAACGGCGGACAGCTGTTGGAGACGGGGCTCTGTGTTCTCTTTGATGTCACCCATACCAGCGAAGCTAACGACAGACACCAACCACCTGACTAATAAACACACACAC